>NW_027186885.1:0-12471 GCF_028583685.1 Petaurus breviceps papuanus | reverse complement strand
TCTCTCTCTCTCTCTGTCTCTCTCTGTCTCTCTCTCTCTCTGTGTCTCTCTCTCTCTCTTTCTCTGTGTGTATGTGTCTCTGTCTCTCTCTCCTCTCTCCCTGTCTCTCTATCTGTGTGTGTCACTGTCTTTCTCTCTCTGTCTCTCCTTTCTTTCTCTCCTCTCCCCTATCCAGTGAATAACTTGTATCCCAGAACACTAATTTGCTGCTTAGAATTGAGAAAGGAAACATTATCCCAAAAGAGAAAGAACATTTCCCTGAATTCATATTGAGGTGAGGACAAAGCCAATTAGAGAAAGAATTTCTAGAATATTTTAGTAATCTCAGAGATATCACACTACATGCCTGTGAACTAGGGAAGAAGAAAGTTAATAAAGAAAATCAGTAAGATGTGGAATTTGACATATTCATTCAAGTTGTCACCCTATATAATGTCAATGCACCGTCTAGTTACATTTTGTTTTGTTTTACTATGTCCCAAACTCAGCTCATGCCCTTGTAATAGCAGCCTTCTAAGAAATGCTTCTTGGAGTATTTAGGATTATTCCTCTATATCAGCCTTAAAGGTGCCTCTGTAACTTGGACCACCTGCTCCTAGTCTGCCTCAGGGACCAAAGAAACTAATATTTAATCTTCATCCCTCTCCATATGACTGATGTTTTCAAGTACTTAAAAGCAGCCATGTGTATATAGAAGAAGCAGACATTTCTTCTTCAGGCTAAACTCCCCCGTTCCTCCAAACAACTATCCTCTGATCCCCCAAGCCCTTTATTATTCTTGTTAGTTTCCTATGTACACACTCCAGTTTACCAATGTCCTTCAAAATTTGTGTCTACCTAACCAGGGGTAGGGAACCCATAACGTCTACCTTTAGGTCCTGAAGTGTGGCCCTTTTACTGGATCCTAACTTTATTCTATAAAGTTTGTTTTCAAAGGACTGAACTTGAGGACCTAATGGGCCTTCTGGGAAGTTTGGGTTCAGTCAAAGGGCCACACTTGAGGACCTAGAGAGCCACATGTGGCCTCAAGGCCAAAGGTTCCCCACCCTGGAGTCCTAAACCAAATATAATAGAGCAAAATATGACCTCATAGCCTGCTTTATTACACCTTTTATATAGTTTTTGTTGTTGTTATTTGTTTTTCTCTTATTTTAAACTTTTATTTGTGTTTTGTATTTTAAATAACTTTAGGACAAGAAACACATTATGAAATTTTTATATTGATTCCTAACACAAAACTAAGCAGATGGCAGGTACTCAATAAATGGGTATTGAATTTCTACTCTGTTCTTATTCACAACCAAAAACACAATTTGAGAGAGAAGAAGGGAAAGTGTTCCTAATGGTTCTTAAATTATGCATGTATCACTGCTACCTTGTTTCCATTTGAAATTTGGTTGGATTGAGTCTTGAGAGTAAAAAAAATAAAAGAGGGCAAAAAATCCTAACCCAAATGATAGTTAATCAAATTTGCATTATTTTTAATTTGTTTTTTTCCACTCTAGGATTTTTTTCCTCTTATTTTTTTTCTTTAATCTCTTTCCTTACAATCAATAGGTGTAAGTATGGCACCAGTGTTTAAATAATGAGAATTGCCTTTAATTAAAGTGGGAAAATATTACCTATTTGTGTTAGAAATCATCAGACTCTTTCTCAGGCAAAGAATTTAATTAACACCCCCACCTCCTAACAAAAAAAAAAGAGGTTGTAACTCATATTCAGAGCTAATTAAATCTGGAGAACTTATTACCTTGTTAAATATGGCTTCTCATCCTCATGTAAATTACCCTTACCTGTGACAGTGTTATTATTACTTTGAGTAATTATCTAACATTTTGCCACATCTGAAAATGGGTCTACCAAAACCAATCAGGTTGGTCCTGACAAGCATACGAAACTAACATGGGCTTAGGAGAAGAGCTGTGGTGTTGGGAACCATAAGATCATAAGAATGAATAGGAAGGGACCATAGGAAATAGTAGTCTTAATCTTCATTTTTACAGGTGAGGAAACTGAGGTTTGGTGACTCACCAAAAAGGCCACAAGAAATATAATAGTCATGATTTGAATCTAGATTCTCAGCTACCAAATTTATTTCTTATCCCCATGTAGCTTTTCTTCAGGTGACTTGACTTTTTACAAGTACTCTAGATAGGTCACAAAAGGTTCTGTATGCTTCAGCTTCCTCAGGGGTTGAAAATTAAATGAGAGAATATGTTTAAAAGTACTTTGCCCAGTCAAAAAAGCCATATAAATGGGGGTGGCTAGGTGGCACAGTGAATAGAGCACCGGTCCTGGAGTCAGGAGGACCTGAGTTTAAAACTGCCCTCAGACACTTAACACAAAAACTAGCCATGTGACCTTGGGCAAGTCACTTAACCCCAAATTGCCCTCCCAAAAAAGCAAAAAAAAATTTTTTAATTTAAAAAGCCATATAAATGTAAGGTGTCTTTTTTTTTTTAACAACATTCCCATTGTCATAAAATATTTCTCTGTGGAAAGGTCACTGGACTGAGAAGCAGACACCTAGGGTTTTACACCATTCTCTACAACTAATTGACATTGGGATCTTAGTAATGTTACCTCCACTCCCCATATAGCATTAGGTAAAATATAAAAGTTTAGGAGAGAAATAACTAAAAAGAATGTTTCCTTCAGATAAGATGCCAATGCGGTGATATCAGTTTTGTGAGTTCTAAGGAGCTTGCTTTCTTAGCTACCCTTAGCAAATATCAACCTGTTAAGTTTTAGCTTTTTGGTTTAATATTGGCTGGGGACACTACAAAAACTTTCATTGCCCCAATTTAATATCAATCAGAATGACTGAATAATAAGTATTTAGAAAGAGGAGAAATAATGAGTCCTGATTTTGGATTGAAGAAACTACTTCCTCATGGTAACAAGAAATGAGCTCCTTAATTCAAAACTTTCTTAGTCTTGAAAATGAATGAATGAATAAATGAATGAATGAATGAATGGAATATCATTCATTCAATGCTTACTTTATGCCAGGGCTGCTTATCTACCTTTGGTGTTTACCTTTCACCCAGTTCTCATCAGTAGCTCCAAAAAACTGCGAGATGTACAGCAGACATACCCCAATAAAACCATCTCAGTTGATGAGATAAACCTGGTTAAGGGTAATCAAGAGGCCTCAAAACTGTCAGTGAATGAGGAGGATATCTAAACCAAGTGTGTGAAGACTCCCTACAGTAGAATGGATGGATGAGAACACTTTGTTCCAACAACCATCAATGTGGCTAAAGCAGCCATTGTGGAGTGCGTAGAGCTTGGGCAGACATTAAAGATGTCAATGTCATCCACAGGCCATCACCAATCATCCTGACTTTTGTCTTTCCACTGGATTTCAGTGACTTTGGAAGAGAAACTGAGACTGGTAACTGTGCAACTCTGCCTCTCCTGAATCCAGTTGAAGCACAAATCAAGGCACCACCCTATGATATCACTGGTCCTCTTTGAAAACAAAGGGTTAACAACCACCACCTTATGGCAGACACTGTACTAAGCACTAGGAATAAAAATGCAAAAGCTTCAGAGGAGATCATATTCTAAAAGGGGGATATAAAACAGAGGGAATGGTGGTCAGGGAAGGGCATTTTATTGTGCAAAGTCAATGAGATAGTGAATGAAGCAATGAATAGCCTTTTGACATGTCCTTTCCAAAAGAACTAGTAATGTTGATTTGATAGTGGTTCCTTGATCAAGCATTACAAAGTAGGGAAGGTACCATGAAGGGAGAATGCCACAACTCTTTAGCTGATCCTGCTTAGAATTCAGAATGTAGAAGCTATGATGTTCTTTTGATCCTCAGGAGGATGTGAGAGCAGATTCTAACAAGAAATGAGATCTTTACATGTGATATTATTAGAACAGAAATAATACATTGGTCTAAAGGATCTCACTCAATCAATAAGCATTTATGAATAGTCAACTCTGAGCCAGTACCTGCAGATTACAGAGACAAAAGAGATGAAATAGTTCCTGCCCTCGGAGAGCTTATATTTTAATAACCAAGAGGTATAAACGTGTATAGATACATACAAACATGTATGAAGTATATAAGGGGGCAATGTAACCTTTGGGGAGGAGGGGAGTAGTGAGGAAGGGAAGAGAAACCAGCTTCTCAGGGAACCAGGAAAGGTTCTATGCAGAAAGTGTTGCTTTTTAGCCCAGTCTTTAGGAAAACTAAGGATTTCAAGAATCTGTCTTGTTCTTTTTTTTTTTAAAGCAATCAGGGTTAAGTAACTTGCTCAAGGTTACACGGCCAGTTATTTCGGAGTGTGGTGCTAATTATCTGAGCCCGGATTTGATTCCCAGGTCATCCCGACACTGGAGCAGGTACTCTTACTTGCTGAGCCACCTGGCCACCCCTAAGCAATTGAGGTTAAGTAACTTGCTCAAGGTTACATGGCCAGGTGTTTCTGGGTGGGTGCTAAGTGTCTGAGCCTGGATTCGATCCCCAGGTCATCCCAATACTGGAGCCAGTGCTCTTACTCGCTGTGTTACCTAGCCGCCACAATCTGTCTTGTTCTTAAGGAATATAATAGATAAAGGTGGAGTAAACTTGTATAGTAAAAATAGGTGCCTGTATTGGGCAAGTCTAAGAAACAGAGCAGAGAAATTTGGGGGAGAATATTGAGGTGAAGATCTATAGTGGTAGAAAGAGAAGCAATACTATTTCTATATCACAGAGCTCCAAGACAGAAAGGTGGCATAGATGATCCAGCTAGTCAGTCAGTTAACAAGTATTTATTAAGCTCCTATAAATTTCCAGGCACCATTCTAAGTGTTAGGAATATGAAGAAAGGCAAAAGGGAAACAAAACAATCATGTAGCTAGTAAGTGTCTGAGGAGGAACTTGAATTGAGTCTTCCTGATTCCAGGCCCAGCATTCTACCCACTGTGCCACCCCACTCCCCTTTGACAGTAATAGGAAAGTAATGGGACAATATGGTGAGAAAGAAATGAGTTCATTTTAGACATTTAGAGTTCAAAGTGTCTATGGGATGTTACGATGAAGATATCTATTAGACAATGGAGATTCAAGACTGGAGGTCAGCAGAGAAGTTAAAACTGGATCAGGAGATTAATGAATCATCAGCATATATTTAATCATTGAACCCATAGCAGCTGACAAGATCATCAAGTAAAATATTATAAAGGGAGAAGCAAATCCAGAAGAGATATATGGAGGACACCCAAAGTCAATAAAATTAACCTGGATGAAGATCTAGCAAAGAAAACTGAGGAGAAAAAAAAAAAAGATAAAATATTATAACGGAAACCTAGAGAGAAGAGCCTATCAAGGGGGGAAAAGGTGACTGACTGAGAAAGTCTGCAGAGAGGCCCAAAAGGATGAGGATTGAGAAGATCTATACGTTAAAAGACCTGTAGTAGCTTTAGAGACAGTGGATTTGATTGAATGGATGAGTTGGAAGCCAAGCTGTAGAGAATTAAGAAGAGAGGAAAGCCCTTTCCCCCAAGATGGCGCCAAAGGTGAGGAATGAAGCCGTTGCCCCGCCCCCCCCCCCCCCAAGACAGAAGCTAAGTCCAAGGCCTTGAAGGCCAAGAAGGCAGTGCTGAAGGGTTTCCATAGCCACAAAAAGAAGATCTGAACATCCCCCACCTTCCGGTGACCCAAGACACTAAGACTTCCAAGGCAGCCCAAATACCCTCAGAAAAGTGCCCCTTGGAGAAACAAACTCAATCACAGTCAAACATGCTCAATCACATCATTAAGTTTCCTTTGACCACTGAGTCTGCTATGAAGAAGACTGAGGACAACAACATCCTAGTCTTCATTGTGGATGTCAAGACCAACAAGCATCAAATCAAGCAGGCCGTAAAGAAGCTGTATGACATTGATGTGGCCAAGGTCAACACACGATCCTGCCTGATGGAGAGAAGAAGGCCTATGTCTGTCTTGTTCCAGACTATGACGCTTTAGATGTTGCCAACAAAATTGGAATCATCTAACTTACTATGTTCCACCTACAATAAAAAGTTTTCCAGAAAAAAAAAAAAGAGAGGGAAGGGAACAAAAGTGTAGTCGGCTATTACAGAATGCCTTCTCAAGGAGTTTAGTCACACAACAGAGGAGAGCTATGGGATGCTAGCTAGAGGAGATGGATCAAATGAGAGACTTTTCAGGATGGAGAAGACATAGGCATATTTGTGGGCAGTAGGGAAGCATCCAGTATCCAGGGAGAGACTGAAGATTAGTGAGAGAGTAGGGATAATATGGAGGAAAACAGCTGCAGAGGAAAGGATGGGATGGAATACTGGAGAGGTTAGTAGGTGATACCTTGGCAAGGTGGAAGACCAAAGAGATGGTGGTGCAGGAAATAGTAGAAGGCATCTGAGTGATGCAAGATGAGGAGAAGGGGAGAAGAGGATACTCTCAGAAACTATTGTCTCAACTTTTTTTTGGTGATTAATTTTTTTTTTGCTTTTTGGAGAGGGGAAGGTAGGGCAACTGGGGTTAAGTGACTTGACCAAGGTCACATGGCTAGTATTTTTGTGTTAAGTGTCTGAGACCAGGTTTGAACTCAGGTCCTCCTGACTCCAGGGCCAGTATTCTATTCACTGTACCACCTAGCCACCCCTGTGATGAATTTCTTATGAGGAATTAATGAAATCAAAAATAAGCATGGCAAAAATATATAGCCATGATGGAAAACAAACTATGTGGTACAGATCTCTGTCTGCTAGGACCACTCCAGTTCTTAATTTCATTGAGATGGGGATAGGGGTAGCTATTAGATCTATGATTTCACTATTGAGTAGGTTCCATATGCCCAATGAAAATGGACTTCTTTTCTGCAAATAATACATTTAGTAAGTTGCTTAGAGTACTGAGGTGTGGTCATGTGCTCAGCTTCATAAAATCAGAATGAATCAAAAGTGAAGCTTGAACTCAGGTTTTCTTGACTCTAAGGCCAGCTTTCTACCCAATTCTCTATGCTCTCTCTCTACCTTATGTCTAACCTTATCATAATAAATTCAAAATATTCACCACACGTGCATGTGTGCATATGTCTACAATACTAAAGAATCAGATGAGAATGGAAAGTTATATCTTTCAATGTTATGTTACGAATAAAGGAGAAATACACACCTAGACAAAAGAGAGAAAAACTCATAAAGACAAAATGGCAAATTTTTACTACAGCACATTTAAAGGCTATACTCAATATAGCTAATGTGAGGAAAAAATAGAATCAAATAACTGAAGAAAACATAGTATCAAAATAGAAAAATAATTGACGCAAATATTAAAATTGTTTTCTAATAAATGGTCAAAGTATGTAACATCTTCAGAACAACAAAACAAACTATCAATAACTATAGGAAAAATATTTGCATTTAAAAATCACAAAAGTGTGAATTAACACTTCCCTGCAACACCTTGCATTCACCATTGCTGGAATATTGTGGAAAGAAAACGTGTTCACTCTTGCCTGGTGGAGCTGTGCATTGGTTGTACTATTCTCAAAATCAATTTGGAACTACATGAGACAAGTCCCTAAATTGCCCATACTCTTTGACCTAGAGATTATACTATTCTACCTCATGTAGGTTATTGATAACAAGAAATAACCCCTAAGTACACAACTATCCAAAGCAGAACTATTTATGGCAACAACAAAAATTGGAAACACATTATACAAAGCACTTGAGAAATGATTGAATAAAATTTGCATTTGCATGCAAAGGGGTATTGTGTGACTGTGAGGAATGAAAAAAAAAGAATACAGAGAAACAGGAAATGTGTGAATTGATGCAGAGTGACTAAAGAAGCAGGTAGAGGCAGCAGCAAATATAGACAGGTAGGTGGCGCCATAATGCATAAAGTTCTCAACCTGAAGTTGGGAAAACTTATCTTCCTGAGTTCAAAAGTGGCCTCCAACACTCCAACAAAAGCTGTGTGACCCTGGGCAAGTCACTTCACCCTGTTTGCCTCAGGTTCCTCATGTGTAAAATGAGCTGGAGAAGAAAATGACAAACCACTCCAGTACCTCTGCCTAGAAAACTCCAAATGGAATCATGGAAAGTAGAACAAAACTGAAAAATAACATAACAACAACAAATAGAAGATAGAGAGGTAGATAAAGAGAGAGACAGAGACAGAGAAGAGCCAAAAGGACAATTTGAACAATGACTCCAAAAATGTAAATAAATAAAATGGGGAATCCACAAAACTTTGGTCAAATAAAATGGCCTCTATTGGCGTCATAACGTCAAATTTAAAGAACATATGCCTTCTGATGTAAATTTTCAATAATCAAAATACTTGTGCTCCCTTGAACCTCTGGAATGATGCATTGAAGGAATGTTTTTGTTTTGTTTTGTTTTTTAGTTGTTTGTTGGAAAGCATAGCTTATGAAGAAACAAATGTGACGATATTTTCCTTAAAATTTTAAAAAAGATAAAAAGTATCTTTACAGGAAAAAATGGGACAAATATATTGATAAAAATTAATAGTGACAAATCTAAAATAATACAATTAGCCTTAGAAAATTGTCTTCTTAAATGCTTAGACAGAAATTTATCTGAAAAAGTTCTGGAGAATTTAATGGCCTTGTGGTCCATTAATAAACTTCTGCCTTCAAGGCAGATAGATGGTTCATTGGCTACAATGCGGGACCTGGAATCAGAAAGCCTTACATTTAAACAATCTCAGAAGCTTATTAACTTTGGAGCCTTGAGCAAGTAATTTAACCTCTCTGACTTAGTTTCCACATCTGTAAAATGGGATAATGATGATATTTATTTCACAGTGTTGTTGAGAAGGCATCAAATTACAATATTTGTAAAGTGCTTTATAAACTTTAAAGCACTATATAACCACTCTTAAAATGATTCCCATTATGACATGGCAGCCAAGAAATTTACTATAATTTTGGGATGCCTTAAATCAAGCTCAGCTACCACAATGAAAGTAAATCATTGAGCTTACAATTTATTATTATTTAAATTATTTAATTCTAAATGCCTTAAATAATCTAAAGTATCTAAGATGGGAAGAGACAACTCTGGTTCACTGCCACATTGTCAGACTACCTCTAGGGGCCTGTTTTCAGATCTGAGCATCACATTTTAGGAATTACAAGCATCATACTGTCCAGAGGAAGGCAACCAGAATGGTGAAGGGTTATGAGTTCATTCTTTATGAGAATTGCTAGAGTTCTTTTGTGGAGAAGTTTCACCTGTTCAATAGAAAATTTTAGGGGAAGAATATAGTTATCCTCAAGTATTTTGATGGGTTAATTATGTGGGAACAACTTTTTTAGTACTTGTATTGATAAATACTTGAGATAAATTGATTGATTGTCTCTATACCCAAGAGCAAAACCAGGCGCAATTGCAGATTTCAAGGAACAGCAACAACTTCCTAACAACAAAGTTATGCAAAGGGTCACAAATTAGAGTAGGTTCATCCTCGCCGGAAATTTTCCAATTGATATGGATTGATCTAGCCACTGGTATGATATTGTGGAAAATCTTGTTAATGGACAAGTTAAACAAAGTGGCCCCTGCATTCTTTTCCAATCCAAGATTCCACAATCCTATGCTTGCTTTCTTGTTTCCATCCTGGAGGAAAGACAAGCAAATGGTAAGTGATCCTCAATTATTTTCTGGTCCTTTCTTCTTGTCTCATTTTTCTTGATTTGTAGTTAAGGAGCCTACATATTATATAGGCTCACCTAAGCTGAGAAGACATAATTGAATTATATCCAACTTCAAATGTTTTTTTTTTCTGTTATATCTTCATGGTTACTACAAAAGCATATGTGCTTCATTTATAATACTCATTTTTGAAAGATTTATGTATTTCCAAAAAGCTCATGTATTCTCAATGTATTTTTGAATGATCCCCTGTTGAGAAAAATTATCTGTTTATACAATGAGTTACATTAAATCAATCTTCCAATAAACATTCCCTAAAGTATTCTAAGTTTTGAGACAAGCAAAGGAGACTGAGTCAGTTATACCCCAAAAATCTTTTCTTAGGGGGATATTCTTCTTGGACCTGAGAATGTTTATACTCTTTTTTAAAGTAAAATTCACTTACACACTTGCTTTTAAATCATTTGCATTTCTCAATGTATCTCTTCCCCTTCTACTGAGTCATCCCTTATAACAAAAAGGAAAAAATTCAATAAAACTAATATATTAACAAAGTCTGAAATTATATACAGTATTCCACTCAGTAGTCCCTCACCTCTGCAAAAAATGAAGAGGATGTGTTTTCATATATATGTAAAGACATATGTTAGCCAAAAGTCATGACTCAAAAAGACATGGGTGATTTATCACAAGAGAAAAGCTAATGCAAGTAGGAACTTTTTTTTTTAGGAATTGGGGTTAAGTAACTTGCTCAAGGTTACACAGCCAGGTGTTTCTGGGTGGATGCTAAGTGTCTGAGCCCGGATTCAATCCCCCAGGTCATCCCGACACTGGGGCTGGTGCTCTCACTTTCTGTGTTACCTGGCCACCCCAAGTAGGAACTTCTTATACAAAGGAGTCTGCCATATAGGCAGAAACTCTAATATTTATATGAGTTACAAAAAGGTCAGGTCTCAAGGTAGAAGTAGAGGGCAATCCTCTTCCAAATGGAGTGTTAATGGGAGCAGGAAGGGAGACTGAACAAGAGGGAGCAGGAGAGCTTAGGAACATTGGACCACGGACAGAGGATGTTCTATTTATCTGAAAGGGTCCTAGCTGAACAAACAATTTATCAGTCTGGGCATGATGGCCAAAGCCATGCTTGTAGCTAAGTCAGCTTCAAGAGCACCAAAAGTTCAATAGACTTCAATTGCAAAAGATCACTGTTGGGGTGGGGCTTTATCTCTGGAAAATAGGGTAGTTCTGGGGAGGCTAGGTGGTGCAGTGAATAGAGCACCAGCCCTGGAATCAAAAGGACCTGAGTTCAAATCCAATGTCAGACACTTAGCACTTACTAGCCATGTGACCTTGGACAAGTCACTTAGCCCCAATTGCCCTAATTTCCCTCCAAAAAAGAAAAGAAAATAGGGCAGTTCAAGAAAACAAGGGAACCCTTCACAGTACATTCCTAGAAAAACCATAGGATTAGTTTTAGGCTACTTCTCACAAAGTCTCTGATCTTAACCCTAGCCAGGATCACCTAGCCAGGACAACAGAAAAGGTAAATTGCAGGAAGGGAGGGGTTGAAGAAGTGTCGTTGGCACTATTTCTTCCAGAAACAGAAGCAATTAGAAACTGCTTATCACGGCAGACATTCTAAGGAGTAGGGGATGATTAGAAATTACTAGTCAGAACAGGATAGAGGTGCCAGAGTTTCCCATGGATTGACATACATACATACATATGTACATATATACACATAAATATATATGTCTGTATGTCAATATATGAAGAGAATGTGGTTTTTTAGAGTGTGTTTGCATGTGTGTGTGTGTGTGTTTGTGTGTAGTGACAGAGGCCATTTTGGTCATTATAATCTAGACTTTTCTCAATTAACCACTTCCCTTCTAACTACAGTTAGTTAATTTTGTTCATGTAAAAGTTTTTAGATTTCATATTAATATTCATTGTTGTCCAGGTCCTAATAGGTGGAACACATTGGCAGCAAGCAGCAAAAGAGGATTTTCATAAAACAGTCCATCTATTGCAAAGGAAATAAAAGGAACCAAAACCCAAAAATTTTTGTTTGAAAATATTTGGCAATGTCCCTCACTCAGTCCTGTCCTATGGGTCCAAGGACACAAAAAAGGGTAAAATCATCAGATTTTCCTGGTTATGAAAGATTCCTAACAACTTGTCACTGGCTTTCCAATTTTCCCCCATGCTACTGGCCATGCATGTGAGTGGTGGGAAAAGACAATGCCTTCTGATTTCTTTCCCCTTTGAACATTGTCCCAGAAAGATAAAGCATGGAAGATTAAGAGGTGGAGCAAAATTAAAAATAGATGTAGGGTAGAGATCGCTCATCCTGTTTGGGAAATATCTTTCCTAAAAATAGCTACCTATACAGAAAAAGGGGCATCCTTAAAGCAATAGCAGCTAATGGGTC
Organism: Petaurus breviceps papuanus; assembly: GCF_028583685.1. Taxonomy (NCBI): domain Eukaryota; kingdom Metazoa; phylum Chordata; class Mammalia; order Diprotodontia; family Petauridae; genus Petaurus; species Petaurus breviceps. The sequence goes on along the minus strand of NW_027186885.1, from coordinate 392 downwards.
TGGATCATTAAAAAGAAATACTTTTTGAAATGTCATAAAACTTGGAGTAATAAAGCAGCACTTGCTTAAACTAATAAAAGGATATTAAGATGTGTGAAAATGAGGAGATTTTCTAAAGAGATCAACTGCTGCTTAATGACCAGAAAAAAAGAAAAGAAGAAAGAAAATATCCCTACTCAACACCAGTAGAAAGAGATACTTATGACTCAAGTGTGTCTCATAGGGAAATCAATCCCCCTCTTTCTATATAATAGGAAATTTAAAAAAATCTTTTAATTAGTCAATTTGATTCAATAAGAAGTTAACAATTTCTTACTAGATAGAGTCAGGTCCCAAAAGGGAAAGAAAAGGAAGGAAGGAAGGAAGGAAGGAAGGAAGGAAGGAAGGAAGGA
>NW_027186884.1:0-11273 GCF_028583685.1 Petaurus breviceps papuanus | reverse complement strand
CTGCTTCTGCTGTGGCTCAGGCCAACCTCTCAGCCTCTCTTGGCCTCCTAAGGCCCTCCCACCTCTAAGTACAAGATCCTAGGAGTCTCCCACCCATCGTGGGACTGCTCGGCCTGGGGAGACTCTGACATCTTTTCCCAGTCAGTCACAGGGAAGTCGCCCAGCATTTGGGGTGAGGAGGCCATTCCTCCATCCTGCCCAGGGTCTATCTCTTTCTCTTGTTACATTTTCTCCTTCATAGACATTCCTCAGCTGTTTGCTTATACACAGTGTTACAGCCTGCTTGGCCCCACCAGTCAGTCAATCCATAAGCATTTATTGAGCACCTATTGCTAGCACTCCAGGCACTCTGCTAAGCATTCAGATACAAAGGAACACAAAGACAGTCTCTATTCTGGAGAGCTCCTGGTCTAATGGGGAAGGCCACATGTGCACGGCTTTGTACAAAGGTCTATACAGAATAGACAGGTGATGCTTACAGAAGGGGAAGGGCTAGAAGGAAGAGGGGCTGTAGAGTCTTCCTGGGGAAGATGGGATCTTAGCTGAGATTTGGAGGGAGCCACTAGGCAGAGATGGGGGAGCAAAGCATTCTGGGCCCTGGGCCAGCTGAGAAAATGCCTGCAGCTGGGGACAAGCACAGAAGCCTGGGGAGGGAGGAGGGAGCCAGCTTATGGAGGTGATGGAGCAGGGGAGTGATGCAGGCAGATGTGCCCTTTAGGAAAATCATTTTGGTGGCAGAATGGAGGAGGGACTGAAGTAGGGGTAGACAACACCCCCTCCCCCAGCAGCACCTATGGCAATGATCCTGGGGTGAGGTGACGAGGGTCTACATCAAGGTTGGGGTAAGAGCAGAGGAGAGAAGTGGGTGTATTCAAGAGATGTTGCAGAGGTGAAACCCCCTGGTCTTGGTGACAGCTCAGCTATGGGAGGTGAGAGAGGGAGTGAGGAGTCCAGGTGACTCCTAGGCTGAAGGACTGGAAGGATGGTGATGCCCTCCACAGTGATAGCAAAGGTGTGTGAGTGGCAGAGGGAGGTTCAGGAGGGAGATAATGAGTTCTGTTTTGGACATGTTTAATGTAAGAAGGTCTATGGACATCCAGTTCCAGAGGGGTAACAGGCAGTTAGAGAGGGAAGACTAGAGGGCAACAGAGAGGTCAGGGCTGGCTGAGTACATGTAAGAATCATCATAGGGGAGAAGGGAAGAGGCCCCAGGTCAGAGCCTTGTGGCACCCACCGTGGTTCCAGGACTGACCTGGCTGGAGATTCTACAAAGGAAACTGAAGAGTAGCAGCCAGATAGATAGTAGAAAAACCAGTAGGGGGGGTGGGTCCAAAAGCCTAGAGAAAAGAGAGTCTCAAGGAAGAAGGGGTGCTGGACAGTGTTCTAGGCTGTGGAAAAGGAGGACTGAGAAGAGGCCTCCCATTCACTGCATGGCAGACATCATGATAAGTACAGGGCTGCAAATACAAGGAAACAGAGACACCATGTGAGCTCAAGAAGGAGACAAAGATGGGGGGCTTTAGGGAAGGAGTGCTGAGGGAGTGGGTGCTCTCCTCCCCCATCAGACAGTTGGGGAAACTGAGGTACAGGGACCTGCCCAAGGGCACACCAGGACTGAGAGTCAGAAGGAGGACTGGAACCCAAAAGCTCTTTTAACTGAGGAGGGTGGGAGATGGGACTGGACAGACTGCAAGGGAGTGCTGGTCAAGAACTCCTGGCTGGCTCATTCCATCCCTCAGAGAGCCAGCTTTGCTCATTATTCCCTGTGCAATGCTCCCACCCTGTGGTCATGAGCTGCATTGCACCCTCACTAACAATGTCCTAGTCAACAGCCAGATTCCTTTCATGGGATTGTTAAAGAGGGGAGGATCCTGCTGGGGTGCCAGACTAAGCCCCATTGCTGACTGGCACATATGTCTCAGCGGCCCCATCACACACAGGGCCAACAGGCCCGGGGCAGGGGAGAGTCCTGGCTCATGGCTGGTCTTTGGGTAAGGGCAGTGGACTTGGGGGATCACCATGCCCCTCTGACACTCTGGTTCATCAGAAATTACTTCTGTACTCAACTAGCCTTTATCTGTGCCCTCATTCTCTGCCTGTGGCCGCCTAGTCCTTCCCTGGGCATCTCAAGAATGAAGGTGGAATTGTGATATTCAGTTACGGTTTCAGCAGCATGGTTTATGGACATCTCCCTTTCACCGAAACCACCTCCCTTTCTGTCTTCCTGCAGGCCCCTATCACCATCACTCATCTCACTGAAGCCAGGTTTGGGGAAGCTGAGGGAAGAGGGCGAGAGGCTGTGGGAATAGACCCTTCCAGGTCAACTGTGGCCCTGCCATCCCTCAGGCGAGAATAGAACTGTGGTTGAGCCCTACAGGGGACTGTAGTTTAAGGTCTGATATTGCTGAATTTACTTCATTTGCATTTATTCACCCTACTTTCTTTGAAATGCTTGACCTTTTGTTCTTCCAGATGAACTTTGTTATTTTTTTCTAACTCAGTAAAATAACTTTCTAGTAACTTAATTGGGATGGCATTGAATAAATAGATTAGTTAGGTGGAAATGTAATTTTTCTTACATTGATCTTACCTACCCAAGAAGAATAAATATTTCTCCAATTATTTAAATCTGACTTTATTTGTATAAAAAGTGTTTTATGTTGATGTTCATGTAACTCCTGGGTCTGTTTTGGCCAGCATTCTCTCTCAGCTATTTTATACTGCCTGGTGATTTTAAATGGTATAAAACGGGCAGGCACAGGCTGACGGAGTGAGCCCGGAGACCTTGCGGGTTTACTTCAACCAGAGCGCGAGGGGTGCGTGGAGGGGGCCGGGTCCGAGCCCCCCAAGGTGACACGGCCGGGGCAGGAGCCACGGGGAGAGGGGTCCCGGGGTCCGCAGAGCCCGCTCTGACCCGCCCCGGCCCCCGCAGGCGTCCACACACTCCAGACCATGTACGGCTGCGAGGAGACCCCCGAGCTCCGCTTCAGGTGCGGGCTTGAACAACACGCCCTGGACACGGAGACCTCCACGTGGACGGCGGCCGTGCCCCCCGCGGTGAACGCAAAGCTCAAGTGGGAGGCGGACAGGAGCCTCACTGAGGGACATAAAGCCTATCTGGAGGAGGAGTGTGTGCTGTGGGTGAAGAAGTGCCTGGAGATGCGCAAGGAGACGCTGCAGAGGGCAGGTGCCGCCCCGCCCCGTGTGCGCGGCACTCAAGGCCCCGGCCCCGCCCCCTTGTACCCCTGGCCCTGATTGGGGGTGTCCCCCTCCCCCACTGTCCCTGTGCCTAGGGAGGGAAGAGGAGCCTGGAAATGATTCTGATCTTTACCCCCAGACCCGCCCTCTGCCCGAGTGACCCGCCACACTGACCCCATGGGAGGTGACCCTGCGCTGCCGGGGCCCAGGACTTCTACCCCGCTGAGGTCACCCTGACCTGGCTGAGGGAGGGGCAGGAGCAGCTCCAGGACACGGAGTTCATTGAGACCAGGCCTGCGGGGGACGGCACCTTCCAGAAGTGGGCAGCTGTGGGCGTGACCCCGGGCCACTAAGGGGCATACACCTGCCGAGTCCAGCACAAGGGGCTGCCTGAGCCCCTCACCCTGCAGTGGGGTAAAGGCAGTGAGGAAAGGGGAGAGAGCAGAGGGGGGAAGGGGGAGGGGAGGGAAGGGGAAAGGGGGAAGAGGGGAAGGGAAGGGGCAGGGGTCAGGGCATCCCCCATCCCCACAGCACCAGAGGGAGGTTGAGGTTGGGGTGGAAGGGGGGAGGGGTTAATGAATCTCAGGCCAGTGGGATCGAGGCCTCTCACTTCCCTTTCCATTTCAGAGCCACCCTCCCCACCCATCGGGCTCATTGTGGGGGGAATTACCGCTGGCCTCCTCCTCACTGCAGTCATTGCTGGAGTTGGGGTCTGGAGGAAGAAGAGTTCAGGGGGGCAGGCCTGGGAGGGTCCTCAGGGAGCAGGCACCAGGGAGATCCAGGCCTCCCCTGACCCCCAGCTTGTCTCTCTGTCCCCAGGTCCTCTCCCTCCCATCTAAGGGACCCTCAGATGGCCCCCAAGGCTCTAGAGGAACAAATCCCTGACTGGAAACCATTGCTCTGAGGGTGTGACAGCCTGGCTCAGAGCAGACATGAATAGGGGGTCTCTGCTCCAGGGCCTGGTGTCCGCCCAGCTGGGGGCTGTAGCCCAGCCTTGGGAGCCCCTGGAGCCAGGCCTGGAGGGGGGAAGGGCCCCTTTGGGGGCCTCTTTTCTCTATTCCCCTTGGATCTAGAGGCTGGACTGGAGTGGGGGAGGGGTGCAGTCCCAGTTATTTGTTCTGTCTCCAAGACAAACCACTGAACTTCTGAGACCTTGGTGTGGTCTCCTCTCCTAGATTTCTCACTGGGATTTTCTTTTCCTTGGTGTCTCTGGGCCCTAAGCAGGTAGAGGGCAGAGGAGAGGCTTAGCACAGCAGCCTTCCCTTGGTGTCCCCTTCCCTTCCCACACCCTGGTTCTGGGATGTATGTCCCTAACTGGGTTGTTTTCCTCCTTCGTCTCCAGTCAATGACAGTGCCCAGAGGTCTAATGTCGCTCTCACAGCCAGAGGTGAGACTCTGGGGACCTGGAAGGAGAGAGGGGTTGGGGTAAAGGGGGATAAGCAAAGGGGGGAATGTAGGAGGTTGGGCAGAGGTTGTCTGGGTGCTGAGGCAGGGCCTTCAGGATGGTGAGAAGCTGGAGGCCAGAGGGGCTTTGGAAGATACCCCTGAATCTGTCTATTCTTCTTCAGCTTGAGAGAAAGAAAACCAGTCTGCAGTCTGTGATAGTAATGGCAATTAAAGATTCCCCTGTATTGGCTTGGTTTTCAAACTGATTGAGTTAAAACCCAGAGCTTGTTAATCCCACCTGTGGGATGGACTTGTTGATGTAAAAAGAAAGTCCTGAACTGGGAGGAGCTGATGACGTAGATTTGGAGAGACACAGGAGAGAGGCAGAAGAACTTTTTTTGGAAGCAGCACCTCGTGGAGGCAGTGAGAGACTGGGAGAATTGCTGGTGGCCACTTTGAATTGCCCTGGACTTTTGAGACCTTCCCCCTGAGCTGCCAAGGACTGAGGAGACATGGCTGTTTTGCTGGTACTTTGTCTGTTTTGATGTTGTTTTGCCAGATTTGTCCACTGGTGAAAGACAGTCCTGTTGTTGAAGAAGTCCTGGAGCCTGGCTTTTGGTTAAGAAGCCCTGAGACTGTCCTGCAGACAGAGAGTGAATACTGTCCACTAGTGAAGGGCAGTGCTGTTGTTGCAGGGGTCTGGGAACCTTTCTGTTGGTTCAGAAGCCCTGAAGAAGGATTTTCTTGTTGTATGTTTACAGAAATCCTGGGAGAGGGTTTTGCTAATGTTTTCAGGGGTTCTAGGACTGTTCTACAGACAGAGGATGAATTAATGAACAGACTGGCAATGTATCTTGTGGCCTTGCTGAGCCTTGTCTCCCCAGGAACTAAGATTGCTGAGAACTTGCCTCATGTCAAGATGAAGAAAAGACCTCCATTTGGGTATTAAGTGCTGTGCTTAAACCTGATGTAACTCTGGGGTAGATTCAATTGTGATCCAGGGGTGGGGAACTTTTGACCTTTTTTGTGTTCTATGGTTGAACAAATGAATGTACTCTACTTAGATTGGAAACTAATCTCCATTTGAGAAGAGGGGCTTTGTGGTGTACTAAATGAAGTTACAGCCTAGGGGTGGAGTAGTATTTAGAACAGGGACTTTGTAATTGATTGAATGATTGGAAGGTCCTGGGGTGGGGTAGTACTTGAAGATTATTTAATCACACTTAGTAAATGCTGTATTTTGAATGATGTCATGTTTTGATTTTCTCTGTTCTTGGTTTGTCACTGAGTAAAATGGAGAGCACCTATGCTGGTATTTTGAACCTTGGGAAGTTGCCTTTCCTTGGCATTATATTACACAGTCCCATGTTGTTCCTGTTGCCCTCGGGCTTCTCTCCCCAGCACTGGCTCCTGGGATCCTCCCTGGACTCTACTGGCCCAAGCCCAGGGCAGCATCCTCAGGGCCTCACCCTGTTCTCTAAGGCCTCCCTCCCTGCCTCCTTTCTTCCTGCCTGTCTCAGTCTGCAGGGAGCCAGCCAGCAGTCAGGGCCAGAGGGATTTGGGAATGAGCCCTCCTTCACCCCATGCTTCCCTGACCTCTGGATCCCTGTCTGACTGTGGAAATAGCCCAATGAATGAATGTTGTGGGGTCTTCAGCTTTTCTCCACAGTCTCAGCTAAGCTTCCCAGTGTGTGGGGGGCAGGATGTCAATGTGGAGATGTTCTGGCCAGGTGAAGAGGAAAAGAAAGGAAAAACTGGAGGCATCTGAGAATCCTTGTATTTGCTCTGCTGATTCTGTGAGTACTGGTGGGGCTGGGGCCAAAGGGAAGGGAGCCAGTGAGGGCCAGTGTACATGGGAGAGGGCAGACATTGGTCTTTGATTTGTACTGCCCGGGGGCACGTGTGGACATGATCCATTGGGGCTTGTTCCAGGGCCTCAGACAGAGCCCAGGTCGAGCACTCCTCCTGTGCCCAGATGTGCTGCTGGGGGCCGAACCCATAGGCTGCCCCTCAGCCCCGACTTTCACAGAGTTCCAGTTCTCTCTGTTTTCTTGTCATTTTAATCAGAGATATAAAAGCAGTATTTTTTTCCTGCTCTTTGTAAGCCACTGGGGGACAGGAAGTCTTGTGAGGAGAGAGAAGACAAGTCTTCCATGGGGGCAAAGTGGGTCTAAATTTCAAGGTAACAAATAGCTCAGTCAGTTCAGCCTCTGACTTAGAGTCCTGAAGACCCCAGTTCAGGTCCCACCTCAGGCACTTGATAGCCTTGTGACCCTGAGCATGTCACTTAACATCTCCCTTCAGTTCTCCTTATATGTAAGGGGGAGGCCATAACAGCCCCTCCTCCCAGGGTGGGTGTGAAGGGCACATGGGATTGTATTTACCAAGAGCTTTGCAAGGCTTATTATAGAAATGCCCACTGTTATTATCATTGCTTTCATGCGCTAATTCCTATGATTCTACCAATTCCAAACAGCCATTCAATCATCATGATATTCATTCAAATGAGGACTTGAATCCCATCCCTTCAGAACCAGAATTCATCTGTGTGAAAAATCATTACAGTGTCCTCCCTTCTGAAATGAGTGTGAACAGGGGAGGTGGGGGTGCAGACCCCTGACAAACCAGCACCTGAAGCCTTCAGACTTCCTGGGGAGCCTGGGGACTTCACAGGATCATCAGTCTAGACTCTGAAGGGGCCTCCGAGGCCCTCTGGTCCAGCTGCTTAGGACAGTGCCTGGTCCATAGCAGACTCAGTAAATGCTACTGGCCTGACTGACTCACTCCCCAAATCCATGCCTCTTATCTCTAGGACTTTTCTATGAAAGCAAAATCTTGATTATTCAGTGGGAAAATGATAGGTTATTGGAGGAAGATTCTGGAAATAGAGGGTCCTTTAGCTGCTTTCTGGGTCACTGGGGAATAACATGTGCACAAATTGGACAAAAGGCAACAGCCAAGTTATGTTTAGATGCAGCTTGTGAAGCCCAGGCCAGGTCAGCCATGAGCACCCTCTGAGGGCCCAGACATGACAGGGTCACCATGCTGAAGGAGCCATGGGCTGTCTGAGGAGCTGGTCTGGGACAGCCAGGGAAGGCCTCCCAGTGGGAAGGGGTGTGTAGCAGCAAGCACCCCAAGTGTCCTCAAGGTGGCTTCCCATACAGGTTCTTGGATCTGCTTTGATAAAGGAAAGCAACTCAAAATGGGTTAACAAGCTTACTTTAATCAGTCAAACATATATCGTTTACCTCGTTCAGGGGGAAAAGGTCAGCACCCCAAACTTCAAAGTATACAGGTGTAATGGGAATGCAAATTTGGAAGATCTTCCCTGCCCCTAGGCTAAAGTGCACCTGAAGCCTGGGGTGGGAGGCTTGTTTTTCAGTAGATACTTCTTGATTGGCCAGTGAGTCAATAAGGTTGTTACATTCTCTGAGCCAGGAGAAGGCTATATAAGCCCTGATGTGTAGCTTTATTTTGGGGGCTCACTTTGAGAAGTGTTCTGTGATTTGATCTGAATTCTGGGAAGCCGTTGTGGGCCCCCCCGGCTTTGAAAAACCCAGATGTTGATTTGGTATGAATATAATGGTTGGACAGTTTGGAAAGCTGTCTACTTGATCTGTTTCTGTCTTGATAATTCTGCCTATATACTTTGAAGTTCAGGGTGCTGACCTTTTTCCTCTGAACGAGGTAAATGATATATGTTTGACTGATTAAAGTAAGCTTGTTAACCCATTTTGAGTTGCTTTCCTTTATCAAAGCAGATCCAAGAACCTGTGTGAGCAGCAAATTGGGGTGCTTGCTGCTACAACAGGCAGAAGTATCAAGATAGACACAGATCAAGTAGACAGCTTTCCAAATTGTCCAACCATTACATCCATACCAAATCAACATCTGGGTTTCAACATCTGGGTTTTTCAAAGCCGGGGGGCTCTGGACAACGGCTTCCCGGAATCCATATCAAATCACAGAACACTTCTCAAAGTGAGCCCCAAAACAAAGCTACACATCAGGGCTTATATAGCCTTCTCCTGGCTCAGAGAATGTAACAACCTTATTGACTCACTGGCCAATCAAGAAGTATCTACTGAAAAACAAGCCTCCCACCCCAGGCTCCAGGTGAACTTTAGCCTAGGGGCAGGGAAGATCTTTAAATTTACTTTCCCATTACAGGGTGTTAGATTTATCTGTGTCAGGGGCTCTTCACCTGAGATACACTGACCCCTGAGGAATTTGGTGACAGTTTTCAGCAGGTCTGGGAACTTAGATGGGAAAAATACATCTTTATTTTGAGCAACTTCTAATTGAAATGTAAACATTCCTTTGACTACTGAATTTTCAAAACCCACAGTAGGTGTCTAAGAAGGCATTTATTAAAAGCTTCACCAGATGACACATAAAAAGTTAAGGTGTCCTGATGTAGATTATAGATGGAACAGTAATAGAAGTGGTGGGCGAATGTGCCATTAGGTAAATGTAGGTGTGTTCATTTTGGGTCAAGTTAACCATGCCAGTATTGATGAGGGACGGCTCCCTCTAGGTTCAGCAGGAACTCTGATCTTATCTAAGACCAGAAATTCTGCAATAGTGTCTGGAAAGAATTCAAGGTCTCAGGCTTAATTGGAGTGAGAGGTGTAGAAGTTTATTTTTATGCTTCTACAGAAGCAGGCAAGAGTCCTTTAGGGGACCTGCAAGTGAAAGGGGGCACAGGCTTTTACTTTTAAAGGGTAGGGCTGCCACTATCAGGGCTTACCAGATGGATGTAAGGGACCTCAGTGCATAGATAAAGGTTAGGGCTGACTGAGAGGAACTTGTGACTTCAGTGCACAGATAAAAAGTTTGAGGAGTTTACTTGGGGATGAGATTTGGGCCAGACTAAGGAGACATGAGGCAACTACTATAGGGCTAGATTAGGCAAGGACAAAGGAGTCACAAGGTGTTGCCTAGGCAGAGTGCGGATAGGGGGAGGGGCAGAGTCTGAGGCTGGGAAAGGGATTTTACAGATTACAATTTTACAGCACAAATTGAAGTTACAATCGTACAAACAGGTTTACAAATTGATGTAACAGACTGATGTTGCCAATTGGTAAATTGCTGTTACAGATATAGATCTCAAGAACCCCATAAGTATCACCATATTGGTCAAATGTATTTAGCTAAACTATACCAACATTTAACATACAGACGTATGAATCCTTTAGACTATAACAATACTGAGAACTAGAATTGTGTCCATGCATCATAATGATGAAGGAAATACAACTGGATGTTAGGTACCTTTAGGCACTTTTTGTAAATATGAGTGTGTGTATACATACACTCATACCTACGAATACATGCATATACATGAGAAACTAACTACTAACCAATCAGTTCATCCATAAGAGTAATGAGACTGCCTGCGTCCTTTGACCCGGAGATACCACTACTAGGTCTTTCATAAGATGATTATGGACAAAGGAAAAGAACCTTTATGTTCTAAAGTGTTTATAGCAGCCCTCTTTGTGGTGGCAAAGAGCTGGGAATCATGGGGATGCCCATTAACTTGGCAATGGCTGAACAAGGCATGTTACATGATTATTATGAATACTACTGTGCTCTAAGAAATGATGAAAACATGGAAAGACTTGCAGGAAATAATGAAGGGCAGAATGAACAGAACCAGGAGAACATTGTATACACTAACAGAAGTACTGTTTAAGAACAACTTTGAATGACTAAGTCACTTTGACTATTATAAGTACCCATATTAACTGCAAAAGACCAATGAAGGAAGAAGCACGCACACACACAGGCACACACGTCTCTAATGGTATCCATCTCTAGGACTGAGGGAGGGGAAGAAAAAAGGGGAAAAAGAAAATGACTTGGTAACTATTATGAATTTACTAGGAATAGCAAGTTGTATATGATAGATTTGCAGTATATGAAACATCTTTTTAAAAATTCTATATTATGGAAATGCTCGTTTTATTTCATAATTTCAAAATAAATAATTGGTTCCTGTCAGCTGCAGGCTGGACAACAGTGACTGAGCCTGATGGGAGGTTACAGCTTTGTTGGTGCTGGGTTGTTCAGCCTGCCAGGAGCCCAGTTCACTAGGACCAGTCTGAGTCAGGACACAGGCAGGGGACAATAGGAGAAAGAGCTCAGAGGGAAAAGTAACAGTCCATCCCAGGCTACTTACCCCTCCTTAATCCCATCCAGATCTTTTCACAGTCACTTTCTTGTATATAAGTAATGTAATGTAATGCCAAAAGAAAGGCAACTTCCCAAGGTTCAAAATACCAGCATAGGTGCTCTCCATTTTATTCAGTGACCAACCAAGAACAGAGAAGATCAAAACATGACATCATTCCAAATACAGCATTTACTAAATGTGATTAAATAATCTCCAAGGACTACCCCACCCCAGGACCTTCCAATCATTCAATCAATTACAAAGTCTCTGTTCTAAATACTTCTCCATCCCTAGGCTATACCTTAATTTAGTCCACCACAAAGTCCCTCTTCTCAAATGGAGATTAGTTTCCAAACATAAGGTCAAAAGTTCCCCACCCCTGGATCACAATTGAATCTACCCCAGAGTTACATCAAGTTTAAACACAGCACTTAATACCCAAATGGAGGTCTTTTCTTCATCTTGACACAGGCAAGTTCTCAGCAATCTTAGTTCCTGGGGAGACAAGGCT
>NW_027186883.1:11738-14565 GCF_028583685.1 Petaurus breviceps papuanus | reverse complement strand
TCAAGTTCATACGCAGCCACAGTTACCAGGGCTGAGCTCCCTCCCCCAAAACTCACCTTGTCAATGAAGGAGGCAAACTTGTTGTTGAGGGTCTTGATCTGCTCCTTCTCTTGGGTCCTCACGGCCTGGATGTTGGGGTCCAGCTCCAACTTCAGGGGACTCAGGAGGCTCTGATTGACAGAGACTGCCGTGATCCCACTGACCCCGCCGACCCCGCCGCTGAGCCCGAAGCCCGTGCCAAAGCCTGCCCCGAGCCCCAGCCCGACACCTGATCGGAAGCTGCTGCTACTACTCCCCACTCGAGAGAAGGAGCTGACTCGGGGGCTGGGGCCACTGGAGTAGGAGAGGCTGCTAAAACTCCGGGGGCCAGAAGAGGAGACCTTCACGGTCCTGCTGTGGGTGGTCGACCTGATGGACATGGTGAGGATAAGGACAAACACAGGTAGCCGAAAGAGGTGAGCTGCTCAGAGAGAAGGTAGGAGAACTCCCAAAGCTGGGAGATTTATAGGGCCTGTACCCTGCCCCAGGGAGGGAAGGGCGAGGGGAGGGAGGAGAATGGAGGAGAAGGACTCTGCACCTGAGTGGTTGGGGCCCTGAAGGGGCTGAGCTTAACCTGACACCTACCTCCTCGGGTAGAACTCAGGTGGGGGCAGCAGAGAGCCAGGCCGTGGGGCCAGGGAAGGCCCGGGAGGGGCTGAATTATTCCCCCTGGACATAAGACTCAGAAACTAAAATTTTAGAGTGGAAACTGACTGTAGGGGCCAAGTCAAGCCTCAGCTCCCCTCCCATTTCCCAGATGATGAAACTGAGACCCAGGGAGGTGAAAGGGATTTGTGCAAGGCTACACAGCAGTGACTAGAACCCAGATCTCTTAATTCATATATCCTTTCCACTACAGTGTGAGACTACAGACTACACCATGCTGTCTCCCAGAGAAGAATTCTGAGCACCACCTTCACTCCAAAACAAACAGGGAAAATCAAGAAGCATAAAGAGGAAGGTGACCTCTCTCTCTCCTTCTCCCCTTCCCTTCTTCTTCTCCCCCTCACTCCCTTCTTCTGTTCCCTTTCCCTCTTCATTCTCTTCCTTTCATTGATTGAGATTTAGGGAAGATTTTATGGAGCAAGAAATCGGGACCATAGAATTGGATCTGGAACAGACATTAGAGATCATAGAATCCAACCCCCTCATTTTAACAAGAGAAGAGACCGAGGCACAGTGAGGAGAAGTGGCCTGCTCATTGTCACACAGGTAGTAGACGGTAGAACCAATTTCCAAATCCACTGCTCTTTCTGGTACAATTTGCTACTGTTGTGAATGGGGAGGAAACCAGGCAACTGGGCCAGCCATTAAAGCATGTACATACATCCAATGGCACCAAGCTAGGGGGCAGGGTGTCCTTTTCTCCATAGGTCTAATTTCTGTTTCCAGGGCCCAAGAGATACTAAGAGAAAGCTAAGGGAGGCTTAGCCAGAGAGGACTTGGAAGGCAGATAGTAGAGAAGGTCAGCACCGAGGAAGAGACAGAGGCAGGAATGACCTGGGAAAAGGCCTGGGCAGCTTGTACTTATGCTTCCTTGCAGATTCATCCCCATACATCAAAGACAGGACTGAGTTAATGACATGGGCAGAAGGCCAAGAGTCCCAAGCCTCTTAATTTCTCCCCTGCTGTTCTCTCAGGTCCCAGTTCTGACTAGAGAAAAGCAGAGTTTCTTACACCTGTCTCCCTGAACTCATTATCAGAAGTGAGTCAACTGGGCAGGTTGAAGCAGGAAAGACACCTGCCAGTGGGGGTGGCAAAGGGCTTGGCTCCCCCAGGCTGGGTTAAACTGGGTTAGCTTGGGCTGGGTCTAGGTGGAGGAGGGCAAGAGGTTTGATTCCTTAGGGTAAGAATTCTAGAAGCCATTAACTACTGGGTGAGGCTTGATTTCATAATAGTAACTACAGAGTGTGGACAGAGGACAGGCAAATTCTCCGCTAGAAAATGGAACAGAATTTTGGATCTGGATCAACTGCATTTCACAGACAAGTAAAATAAAATTTAGAGGAAAAGTGACACACCCAAGGTCACACAGTTGTTGAGTGGTAGAAAGGGGATTAGAACCCAAGTCTTGTCAATTTTAGCCCACTTTGTATTTTGGTCCTTTGTGAATGGACAACATAGATACTTCTGTCAGCATTCTCTCCCTGGGTCCTGACCCAGAGCCCTCCAAGAGGGGGTTCTACTTTGGCCTCTAAAAGGGTCAAACCATCCCAAGCCATAGGAAGGTCTCAGTTATCACCACTTTAAACCAGAAATTCACCAGGCCCTACAATTACTGGGTCCCTCCCAAGTGAGAGTACTGAATATGCTTCATATAGCCACACACAGTCCAGCAGGAGCAAGAGCACTCTTTTTCCATCCTCACTGAGAAGAGGAGGGTGTGGGCACTGGGCCAGGTCTGGACTAGAAGCCGGAAGTAAGGAGGAGCTGGTCAGACAGGTAGGGCAGCTGTGTGGGTGGGAAGAAGGGAGAGAGGTTTTAGTCTGGAACTCCAGGGACAGTTAACCACTTCTCCCATACTGTAATCTACAGAGATCCCTGCAGAGAAAATGAAATTGGGAAAGAAGATGGCCCCCACCCAAAGTCCTGCCCTTTGCCAGCCAATTTGGGAGTTCAGAGACAGATACCTGCATTTGCTTCTCTCTGTCTCTCTCTCTCTCTCTGTCTCTCTCTCTCTCTGTCTCTCTCTCTCTGTCTCTCTGTCTCTGTCTCTGTCTCTGTCTCTGTCTCTGTCTCTGTCTCTCTCTGTCTCTGTCTCTCTCTGTCTCTCTCTCTCTCTCTCTCT
>NW_027186883.1:10537-11638 GCF_028583685.1 Petaurus breviceps papuanus | reverse complement strand
GCAGCTCCAGCTCCCAAATCAGGGTCTTATTAGTCAATTGAGTGGGGAGAAGAGGAGAACCATATAATTAGAACATGATGAACCCCAGTGAAGGGCTGATCCTGGGGCTTTTTCAAATGTCTTTGCCTCCTTAGCCAGGGAATGAGGGCCACTGATCTAGACAGGGGACTGGTAGCCTCCAGAGAAAAGCAGAAAACCTAAAACATGTTTATTTGCACATTGCGTCTTACATATAGTTTCAATGAAGGTCAAAATGCAGCTACCCCTCCCCAGCCCCTCAGCCAAATTTTCTTTCAGTGTCCCTCACGCTCTTCTCCCCTGGTACCCCATTGCCCTTCTTCTACCTTACCCCAAATATAGCTGTAGGAGCAGATAAGGGCCCTGAAGAAGGAGAAGTGATCTCTGTGGAGGGTTCGGAGTCTGGATTTGAACCTGGATCATAAAGATAATCATAGATTTTGAGCTGGAAGGAACCTTGGAGGCATTCTGGTCCAAACCCTTCATTTTACAGATGAGGAAACTAAGGCTCACAAAGGCAAATTCATCCAAGTAGAGGTGGCAAAGCCTGTATTTTAACCTAGGTCACAAATAAGATCCTTATAGGAGCTTGGAGGGACCTGAGAGGGGAAGGGGGAAGGGAATAAAGATTTATTTAGTGCTTATTATATGCCAGACTCTGTGCTAAATGCTTTTTACAACCATTATCTAATTTGATCCGCTTGACAACCCTGCAAGGTAATTGCTATTGTCATCCCCATCTTGTATCTGAGGAAAATGAGGCAAACAGAAGTGACTTACTGATCACACAGCTAATCAGGGTCTCAGGCTGGATTTGAACTCAGGTCTTCCTAATTCCAGACTCAGCACTTATCTCTGAAGCCTCTTAGAGTTGCCTCTTAGAGACTATCTAGGCCAACCCCTTCATTATACAAATGAGTAAATCAAGGCCCATAGAGGTGAGGACACTTGCCACAAAGTTATATAGGTGACTCTTAGAACCCCTGACTCCATACTGCACCACCCACAGGGCTGCATTTGGTTCCTCTGGCAGAGTTCCCCTGTCTTGGATGGAAAGAAGGCCCTATATGAAAGGCTCTGGGG
>NW_027186883.1:3075-10527 GCF_028583685.1 Petaurus breviceps papuanus | reverse complement strand
TATACAGAGCTTCCTACATGCCAGGCACTGCGTTAAATGCTTTATAATTATTATCTCATAACATACATAACTCACAACCACCCTGGGAAGGTAGATGCTGCTGTTTATTATCTTCATTCTACAGATGGGGGAACTGAGGCAAACAGAGGCTCAGTGACTTGCCTAGGATCATACAGCTAGTAAGTGAGGTCTGACTCCAGGCCTAGCAACTCCATGCAGTGTCTGTCTTCTGCTGCTCTATGTCTCCACAGCAAGCACTTCGCAAAATGCCACTTCAGGGGGTAGCTAGGTGTCCCACTGAATAGAGCACCCACCCTGAAGTCAGGAGGACCTCAGACACTTAACACAAAAACTAGCTGTGTGACCTTGAGCAAGTCACTTAACCCCAATTGCTCAGCCTTCCCCCTCCAAAAAGCAAAATAAATAAATAAATAAAAAGAATCTGCCACTTTTCCTAGGAACATTCTTCCTTTTCAACCATGTCAGATTTTTTCTTTTATTTTTGGACCAGATTTACAATATGTAAGGAACTGCCAGTGAGGAAACCCCCTCTAACAATGCAGATCAGCACCAAGGGTACTGAAAAATTACAACACTTTTCCAAGGTCACACAGGGGGTATGTGTCCAAGGCAGGACTTGAACACAGGGCTTCCTTCCTCAGAGGCCAGCTTGACTCACTTCTCAAATCGGCAGAACATATACTAAAATTGGAACAATACAGAGAAGATTAGCTTGGCCCTTCACGAAGCATTCCATATTTTTGTTCTGACTACTGACCTCCCTTGGCTTCCTTTAAGTACCAACTAAAATCTCACCTTCTACAGGAAATTCCTTCCCCAACCCCTCTTAATTCTAGTGCCTTCCTTCTGTTAATTATTTCCTATGTATTCCGCATATAGCTTACTTTGTTTATATTTGTTTGCATCTTATCTCAAGGAGATTGGGGGAGGGGGTGTCTTTTGTTTTCTTTTTGTATCCTTAGCACTTAGCACAATGCCTGACGGTGTAGCAGATGCTTAATAAATATTGATTGATTGATTAATTATCTATGTAAATAAGACAAGTATTGTCAGCTCTTGAAGGATTTTTGACTAGTTTTCTTTTAACTCTTTTATCAGGACCTCAATAACTGCTCATTGAACTGAATCTAGTGATGATGATAATGAGAGCTTTCATTCCACATTTCTGTGAGGCTGACCAGAGCAAGGGATTTTAATTCCTAGTGCCTAGCACAATGCCTGGCACACAGCAAGCTTTTAATAAATACTTGTTGATTGAAAAAAAACAAACAGGTGTTGGGATGACTTGTAGATCGAATCCCAGGCCCAGACACTTAGCACCCACCCAGAAACACCTGGCCATGTAACCTTGAGCAAGTTACTTAACCCCGATTGCTTAAAAAAAAAAAAAAATGGGGCGACCAGGTAGCACAGCGAGTAAGAGCACCAGCTCCAGTGTTGGGATGACCTGGATCAAATCCGGGCTCAGATACTCAGCACTACACCCAGAAATAACTGGCTGTGTAACCTTGAGCAAGTTACTTAACCCTGATTGCTTTAAAAAAAAAAAACAAACAGGAAAAGTATACATATGACTCAAATATATGTGAGATTGTATACAAGCAAAGGGCTAGAAGGAGGGGGAGAAATAGAGATGAGAGACTGGAACAGGAGTCATATTTAACTGAGAAAGGAAGATCAAGGGATTTCCCATTAAGATCACCATTCTATGAGTCATTCAGTAAAGCCTTCCTATAGAAGAAGGTTCTGCAGTCTAGCTGATCCCCTGTCCCTTGTGTCAAACCAGGTCCCCAACTACTGTCCCTATACACCTAATTAAAGTCCCTCTCACCTTCCTTATCCCTTTTCCACCTCTGAACCCTTCCCATCTTGCATTAAATGCCTGGGATGCTGTCTTCCTCTATCTCTTCAGACCCCTAAGCTGCCTTCTTATGCACACCTCCTGAAACCTAGTACCTTCCTCAGTCCCACTTGTAGATACTGGACTACAGAGGGGAAAGATTCAATTGCCTGTTCTGCCACAAACAAGTTACCTCAGTTTCCCTTTCCATAAAAGGAGTTGATTCAACTACTTACTGAGTAATCTTGGGCAAGCTACAGAATCATAGAATCTCAAAATTGAAAGAGTTCTCAGAGTTCATCTGTGCCAAACTACTCTTGACCAGGAACCCCCTCTATAGCATTCAATATATACTGAGTGCCTCCTACCTGAAAAGCACTGAACAGGGAGACAAAGAAAAATGTCACAGGCCTTTTGGGAGCTTACAGTCAAATAGAGGTTGTGGCATGTAAATGACAGAAGGATGCTATGAGATAGAAAAGCACTCTAGGAAAATTTGAGGAGATAGGAGAACACTTTCATTTGGGAGGATGAAGGTAGGCTTTCTGGAGGAGGTGTCTTCCTAGAGAAGCCTTAAAGAAAAACAAGGATTTTAACAGGTAGAGATAAGGCCAGAATGCTTTCTAGAAACAGGGAATAACTTGTACAAATATAAAAACATAAGAGATACAAAGTCCAGATCTAGTTATAACTAGTAAATCAGTTTGTCTGGAATGGAGAACATGCAAAGGTAAGTAATGTGAAAACAGGCTGGAAAGGTAGGTTGGGGCCAATGTAGAGAGGTATATGTGTGTGTGCATGTGTGTGTATGTGTGCATATACATATATAAACACATGCATATATGTATATATACACAGATGTGTATGCATATGTATATATAGAATTTTCCAACTATATGTAAAAACCATTTTAACATTCATTTTTTTTTAATTTTGAGTTCCAAATTTTCCCCTTCACTTCCTCCCCTCCTGCCTCCCTGAGAAGGCAAGCAATTTAATATAGGTTATATATGCATAATCATGCAAAACACATTTCCATATTATTCATGTTGCAGAAGAAAACACAGACCCACTGACCCCCCCCAAAAAAACAAGAAAAATAAAATTTTAAAAGGTATGCTTCACTGCATTCAGACTCTATCAGTTCTTTCTCTGGAATTTGATAGCATTTTTCATCACAAGTCCTTTGGAATTGTCTTGGATCACTGAATTGCCGAGGATAGCTAAGTCATTCACAGTTGATTATCATCACAATATTGCTGTTGCTGGGTACAACGTTCTTCTGGTTCTGCTCACTTCACTTTGCGTCAGTTTATATAAGTCTTCCCAGGTTTTTTTTAATTATGCTGCTCATCATTTCTTATAGCACAATAGAATCCCATCACAATCATATATTACAACTTGTTCAGTTATTCCCCAATTGATGGGCACCCCCTCAATTTCTAATACTTTGCCACCACAAAAAGAGTGTAGTGAACTTTAAGTGACAGGTTGAGGCATTTTCACTTTATTCTATATGCAGCGAACCCCTAAATGGTAATCACTGACAAATGGTCAGACAGCTATCACAGACCTCCAGTGACAGTGAGCTCATTACCCCCACTGATG
Source organism: Petaurus breviceps papuanus (assembly GCF_028583685.1). Taxonomy (NCBI): domain Eukaryota; kingdom Metazoa; phylum Chordata; class Mammalia; order Diprotodontia; family Petauridae; genus Petaurus; species Petaurus breviceps. The sequence goes on along the minus strand of NW_027186883.1, from coordinate 7,058 downwards.
CAATTCATTCCACTTCGGGACAACTCTCATTATTAGGAATTTTTTTCCTTATGTCAAACTTAAATCTGCTTCTCTGAAAACTCCATCTATGACTTTTATTTCTGCCTTGATCAGCAAAACAATAAGAAACCCAAAATTGAACCAAATAGAAATGAAAAAATATTGTTTGATAAGCTCAAGATTACCAAAACTCATTTCAACTTTCAGCTTCAGTTTCTTCACCTACAAAATGAGAGGATTTAATTAGATTATCTTTAAGGTCCCTCCTAAATCTAGGCGGCTCAGGGCAGATGTGTCAAGCTGGTGGCCACTCCAGATTAAAATATAACTGGAAAATGTTTAGCAAAATGAAAAAAAATACAATCCAACAGAAGTGATTTTAATTTGTAGTTTTCTAAGTTAATGTGTGTCTTCAGAAGATCTGTTTCTATTTCAGTCTGACATCCCCAGTTCAAGGAATAGCTCACTAAATCTGGAGTCAGGAAGACCCGAGTTCAAATCTAGCCTAAGACACATATTAACTCTGTAACCCTGGGCAAGGGACTTAACCTCTGCTTGCCTCAATTTCCTTATTTTTTGAATGAGAATAATAATAGCCCCTACATCTCAGGGTTGTTGTGAGGATAAAATAAGATAATATTTGTAAAGTACTTTGTAAATTTCAAAGCACTGTGTAAAAGTTATCATTGTTGTTATTTTGATTCTATGACCTGTTTGTCACTAGGGACTCATAGCAGATGTCCTTTGATTGGGTAATGGCTAAAAAAAATTGTTGTACATTGATGTAATGGAGTCTTTCTATGCCACAAGAAACAACTAATATGAAGAATTCAGAGAAACCTAGGAAGGCTGACATATAGAATCAGACAAACAATATACACAACTACAAAAGTATAAATGTATAAAAATGTACACAATATACAAAAGTATAAAAAGAATCTGAATGCTGGGTAATTATAGTGCCCAGGCTTGGCCCTGTAGAAGAGCTGAGAAAGGATACATCCCTCCCTTTATTGCAGAGGTAGGGGATTATGGGTGTAAAATATCCCACATACTGTCAGACTAGTTTGGTGTATTAATTATGCTAATCTGTTTTTTTTTCCTTTTTCCCTTTCATTTGAAATCTTTGTTCCAATGGAAAGTTCTCAGGGTAGGGTAAGGGAAGGATTTACTTGGCAGTGATGCCAGGGACAATCTGCAAAAGCAGCCCAAGTGTCCACCTCCTGCCCCAAAGAGGGTCACTGAAACTGTCACGTATGCAGCAAAACCTCATTCTTTGGATCACTTTAAAATCTGGATTACAAATGCAATCTTTTTGGCCACTGAGCAGCAGTGTATGAAAATTTTTACCAAGTTGGAAAATTAACTAAAGTGATGTGACACATGATAGTTGGTTATATAGAATTTTAATAAGAAGCATAAATACTTTTTAAATCTTTTATTTTTTTTCCAATTACACAGAAAAAAAATTTTTTAACATTCATGTTGTTTTTTTTTTAATTTTGAGTTCCATATGTTCTCCCACCCTTTCTCCACTCCTCCCTCATTGAGAAGGCCAACAATTTGATATAGATTATACTCAATGCAGTCGTGTAAAACACATTCCCATATTAGTTATGTTGTGAACAAAAACAGAGACCCACCCCCCAAAACACACACACACACACACACACACACACACGAAAAATAATATACTTTGATCTGCATTGAGACTCCATCAGTTCTTTCTCTGGAGATGGATGGCATTTTTCATCGAGTCCTTTGGAACTGTCTTAGATCATTATATTTCTGAGAACAACTAAGTCATTCACAGTTGATCATTATGCAGTATTGTTGTTACTGTGTCAATGTTCTAGTTCTGCTTAATTCACTTTGTATCGGTTCAGAAATAATAATACTTTTTAAAAAATTAAATAACCTCTCAAATGTTTTTGTAACTTTGTAACATTTATACTTCTGAAGTAATTAATGCTTAAAGTTGCACTAATTTTGAGACGTATTTTTATTTTCTGTAGTGTTAAACACATAATTTCTGGAAAACTTTTGGAGTTCCTTCTAAATTATTTTTTTCTCATGCTAGGCCACCTCCTAACAGAGAGGTAGGTGATGGACTTGGGGTGAAGATAGAGACCTTTTTTTGGACATGGTCAATGTGGCAATTTGTTTTGCTTGACTATGAATATTTGTTACTAGGTTTTTCTTTTCCTCCTTGCTTTTTCAATGGGGAAGGGGATGGCAGGTGAGAGGAAGAGAAGTTGGATTTTTGTTCACTGAAATACTTTTAATTTTAAAAAGAAAATTATTTTTCTTCATTCTTTCATACTTTGTTATCTTTATTATCAACAAGAAAATAGACTCTAGCCAAAATAAGTATCCATTCAGTCCTATTCACCCATGACAGCAATATGATATATAGTTGGAACAAAGACAGATTCCTTGCTTTAAAGATATTATAGTACAATATGTGTGTCTTTATTTGAGAAAATCTAGTGAACAAGTTTCTAAAAATCCAAATATATCAGGGGGTAGTTATTTGCATTATGGCAAGGATTCTTTGCTTTACAAAAAGGATTCCTCTAACAAGCTCCTCTAAATAATAATTCCTCTGACTAGATTCTGAGTTACTTGTCTAATAGCACTAGGTAGCACTAGGTGATCAAGATGGCATTAGAACTCATTGCTAATTTTTAGATGAATCACAGATGAACATTATTTTGAGTGTAGGGAACTCTGGACAGGTGATTTCGTTGGTTAACATGAAATATCTGGAATTATACTATAAGACCATGGAAAAGGTTTTTAACACTCAAGGAATTGACTTACATACAATCACGTGGGGACAACAAAGTTTGGAAGAAGGAGAAGAACGAACAAAAACAGAACAAGAAGAAAGACAAGAAGAAGGAGGAGGAAGGAAGAGAAAGAAAGAACTACAATTACCCAGTCACTTTAATATTTGTAAAATGCTTTACATTTATTTTTTCATTTGATTCTTTTCACTTTCAAGATGATCTCATCTTATCTATGAGGTAAGTACTAAAGACATTATTATTCCCATTTTACAGATCAATTAAATGACTTTTCTGATAGCCACAGAGCTAGTGATTGAGACAGAATTCAGTCCTCTATATTCTCAACCTCCATATCCTCTCAATCATTTTTTGCCTTCACCAACAATTGCTTCACAGGGTAGGCTCCCTCCATGAATTCAAGAGCCATTGGCAGACACCCCAACCCCAACCTGAGAATCAATGAGGATGTTCCAATTGCTAAGAAGAAGGAAAATCAACTGGGTTTGTACTTCTTCGGTTTTGAATTGCTGCAATCTGAGGATACTGTTTTCATAGAATTGATCTTTCAGCTTCTAAGGGCCCCCCAGGTTTAGGAGAGAATCAAAAGGGCAGAGAAAAGAGAGTTATTTTGGGATAAAAACCAGTTTATAGAGTTTTCTCCTACCAAAAATTACTTTGTTTTATACACAAGTCATGGATATCTAAATATATGTGTGTGTATGTATGTATCTATGTATTTATATATTTTGCTGTTTTTCAGTCATTTCAGTCATGTCTGACTCTTCACAACCCCATTTAGGGTTTTCTTGACAAAGATACTAGAGTGGTTTGTTACTTCCTTCTCCAGCTCATTTCACAGATGAAGAAATTGAAGCAAACAGGAATAGGTGACTTACCCAGGGTCACACAGCTAGTAAGTGTCTGAGACATTTGAATTGAGGTCTTCTTGACTCTAACTCTTCACTGGATCTCTATCCACTACACCACATAGCTGCCCTATTTACATATGCATATGTATATATGCATGCATGTATATATGTATATGTGCTATGAATATTTATAGTATATATTCACATATACAGACATATACATGTGCATGTAGATAGCTAGATACATAGATAGCCAAATGGATGGATGGATGGATGGATGGATGGATGGATGGATGGATGGATGGATGGATGGATGGATGGA
>NW_027186883.1:0-3065 GCF_028583685.1 Petaurus breviceps papuanus | reverse complement strand
GGATGGATGGATGGATGGATGGATGGATGGATGGATGGATGGATGGAAATGGGAAGAGAAATGAAAACTATGCAAGAAAATTATGAAATGAGAGTCAATAGTCTGACTGAGAAAAATAACACCTTAAAAAATAGACTAATGCAAATGGCAAAAGAGGCTCAAAAAGGCAATGAGGAGAAGAATGCCTAAAAAAGCTGAATTTCCCAGATGGAAAAATAATCTCAAAAGTTCACTGAGGAGAATCTTTCCTTCAGAATTAGATTGGAGCAAATGGAAGCTAGTGACTTTATGAGAAATCAAGATGCTGTTAAATAGATCCAAACAATGAAAGAATAGAAGGCAATGTGAAATATCTCATGGGAAAAACCACTGACCTGGAAAATAGATCCAGGAGAGATAATTTAAAAATTATTGGACTACCTGAAAGCCATGATCAAAGAAAGAACCTAGAAATCATCCTCCAAGAAATTCTCAAGGAGAACTGCCCTGATGTTTTAGAACCAGAGGGCAAAATAGAGGTTGAAAGAATCCACCAATGACCTCCTGAAAAAGATCCCAAAAAGAAAACTCCTAGGAATATTATAGCCAGGTTCTGGAATTCCCAGATCAAGGAGAGAATATTACAAGCAGCCAGGAAGAAACAATTTGAATATTGTGGAAACACAATCAGGATAACCCAGGATCTGGCAGCTTCTACACTGAGGGATCGAAGGGCCTGGAATAGGATATTCCAGAGAGCAAAGGAGCTGGGATTAAAACCAAGAGTCACCTACCCAGAAAAACTGAGTATCACGTTTCAGGGGAAAATATGGTCATTCAGTGGAATAGAGGACTTTCAAGTATTTTTGATGAAAAAACCAGAGTTGAATAGAAAATTTAACATTCAGATACAAGAAGCAAGAGAAGCCTGAGAAGGTAAACAGGGAAAATAAATCATACGGAACTTATCAAAGCTGAACTATTTATATTCCTACATGGAAAAACAATAATTGCAACTGATGAAACTTTTCTCAGTATGAAAATAGTTGAAGGGAATAGAAATATATATATATATATATATGTCTATATAGGAGGATATATGGGCATATGAATACATATGTGAATGTGTGTATATATGTTTACAGGTATACATAGATAGAGGGCACAGGACCAATTTAATAGGAAGGGATGATACTTAAAAGGGGAAATTAAGAGGTGAGAGAGGAATATAATGAGAAGAGATGGAGAGAGACAGAATGAGGTAAACTATCTCATATAGAAGAGGCAAATGAAAATGGTTACAATGGAGGGGAAGAACAGGAAGGAAAAAAGGCAAAACCTTATTCTCATTGAATTTGGCTCATGGAGGGAATGACATAAACACTAAATAGGGTATCTCACCCTACAAGAGAGTAGTGGGGAAGGGGATGAGCGGGGCATGATGGAAGGTAGGGATGGCTGGGGGGGAGGGAAATTGGAAGCACCCACTTTTGAAAAGGGACAGGTTCGAAGTAGAGAATAGAACAAGTGGGAGGTGGGATAGGAAGGAGGGAAATATAGTCAGTCTTTTACAATATATCTACTATGGTAATGTTTTGCATAGCTACACATGTACAACCTATACTGAATTGCTTATCTTCCCAGTAAGGGTGGGTGACAAGGGAGGAAGGGAATGAATCTGGAATTCAAAGTTTTAAATATATATTTTAAATATATATGTTTAAAAATATATAAATACTTTATTAATACTATTTTACATGTAATTGGGAAATAAGATATACAGGCACTGGGGCATAGAGATCCACCATGCCCTACTGGAAAAGTTGAAAGGGGTATGGGAGAAGATATGGGAGAGAGCAGATTGGAGAAGGAGATATCCTAAGGGACCGCTATTTTGGGGCAGTGGGTAGGGGAAAAAATTTGTAACTCAAAATCTGGCAGAAATGAATGATATAAACCAGAAGTTAATAAAGCATTTGGAAAAAAAAAAAAAAACACAGAAAAGGAGACGCCAGTCTGAATCTAGAGATATTTTCTGCCCTTGGAGATCCCTGTGCCAGTGAACTCACAAGTTCAATCCCTAGGCTAGAAGTGATTCCTTTGGTTGCTATAAAAATATTCACTATGATCCATGGAAATTCCAAAGGACTCATTACAAAAAATGCTATACACAGAGAAAGAACTGATGAAGTCTGAATGAAGATCGAAGCATACCATTTTTCACTTTCTGTATTTTTGTGGCCTTTTTCTCCTTTGGGTCTGTGTGTTCTTTCACAGCGTAATTAATATGGTAATATGTTTTGCATGATTGAACAAGTATAACCTATATCAAATTGCCTACTATTTCAGGAAGGGAGGGAGGTGAGAGAGGGAGAGAAAAAATTAGAATTCAGAAAAAAAACATTTTTAATAAATGTTAAAAATTGTCTTTACATGTAATTGGAAAAAAACAAAATATTATTTTAAAAATATATTCACTGACTTTGGGGTGGGGCAGGAGGGGGGAAGAGATATTCAAAGAAATTATGCTGAGCCATCAAGCCACAAGCCCTTGGAAGCAGAGTGGGTGGGGTAGAAGAGACATTCACCGGGCCCAAGTCCAATCTAGCAAGGCCAGACCTTTGGGATAATAAAGGGATGCCAAAAATTCTTGACCTTATAAGGCCAAAAAATAAGGTGAATGAGAACATTAAAAAGTAACTGGCTAATATGCCTACTTCTTCATCTATATAAAATTTTTGTAAGGATAATTTAAACATATTTCATGGGCATCCTTGATGGAGATATCAATAAGGAAATGATAGACTTTTTCCTCTTTTATCTTTTTTTTAAATCTGAACACCAACAAACATGAACACTTCCATATATGAAAAAGAGAAGAGCATTATACATGAAACCATGAACTTCATTGTGTATCACTTGGTTTTTTGGTGAGAAGAGGATTTGTTGTTTTCAATTATATTCAGCAAAAGTTCCAAAACCTGGCCTTCTGATCTTCCTTCTCTTGTGTCTTTCATTGATGCTTTTCTTCCATCCTTCCTTTTTTTGTGTCAATATCAGTAGGTAGCCTTACCTCCCCCATTTCC
>NW_027186882.1:9170-12872 GCF_028583685.1 Petaurus breviceps papuanus | reverse complement strand
AACCATGCATGTCTCTTTTGTTCCTCAGTTAATACATCATATCCCTCATTCCATTTTACAGTGGACTGTACCAACTGTTGCTTTGGCTCAGGGGGTGTGTCATTCCTCTCAATTTCTATGTTTGCTATAGATTCATGCAGAGCAGAGACTCCGCTTTTGCCTGTTTTCGCTCTATTTTGAATATACCACTTCCATTTGATTATACTAGCCTCTTGGGCATGTCCAATTCTGTGAGAAGCTGGGGTACTCATTACCCAGGTCATAATTGGGATTCCAGGTCTTAATATCACTTCATGGCCCACAGTCAGTTGTTCAGTCTCCACCAAAGCCCAATATGCAGCTAACAACTGCTTTTCAAAAGGTGTGTACTGGACTCCAGATGAAGGGAGTTTCCTACACCAAAATCCCAAAGGTACATTTCGGCTTTGTTGTTTTTGCCATAAGCTCCAGTTTGCATAATCATCTTGTACAGTCACTTGCAATTCCACTGGACCATTTTGCATGGGCCACAAATCTAGGGCCAATTGTATGGCAGCCTTGGCTTCTTCAAAAGCTTTACTCTGCTCAAGTCCCCAATCGAATTCATATTTCTTCCGTGTGACTCTATATAAAGGTTTTAAAATCTGTCCCAAATGTGGAATGTGGTGCCTCCAGTATCCAAACAATCCTATGAACTTTTGGGCCTCCTTCTTATTGGTAGGGGTAGGAAAATCCTGAATCTTTTGTCGGGCTTGAGGAAGAATCTCCCTTAGCCCCTTGTTCCATTGTATACCCAAAAACTTCACATTCTGAGCTGGTCCTTGAACCTTTGCAGGGTTAATTTCCCACCCTTTACTTTTCATATGCTCAATTAGAAGGGTCAAACTCCTTTCCACTACTTTCGCATCTTTTCCCTGTATCATGATATCATCAATGTAGTGGGTAAGCTGTACACCAGGTAGCTTTAATTCATCCAACTGTTCAGCCACAATCCTGTGACAAATAGCGGGGCTATGTATGTACCCTTGTGGCAAGCGAGTAAAAGTATATTGTCTACCCTACCAAGTGAAAGCGAAGTGGTCCCATTGTTTAGGGTCTATTGGGATGGTGAAGAAGGCATTTGCCGAGTCAATAACTGCATACCAAGTCCCATCATATTTCTGGATCCTTTCTATTAAGGTGATGGTATCTGGAACAGCAGCATACAAAGAAGGAGTCACCTTATTCAACTGTCTATAATCCACAGTCATTCTCCATGTCCCATCTGATTTTCTTACTGGCCAGACAGGATTATTCCATCTTGTGGTTGTAGGGACTAACACTCCTGCTTCAACATATTCCTTTATAGTAGTGGCAATTTCATCTTGCCCACCTGGCACACGATACTGTTTTAAAGTAATTACTTCAGAAGGTTCAGGTAAAGTGATTGGGTCCATTTTTAGTTTTCCTACTAAAACTGTATTAATTCCTATCTTCCTCACAGCAAATTGGTATCTTCCTTCAGGTAAATTCAGAGTCATGCCTCTCAATACATCTATTCCAGTGATGTATTCAGGAATGGGTACAACAACCACAGCATATTCCTTCTTAGGTAACTGCTCAATTTTCATTGTTATTTTAACCTGTCTGGCTGATATTTCAGTGTCTTCTAGACCTGTGATGGTAGTAGGAGTTCCATGTTTAAACTTATCAGGGTTTCCATAGATAAGTGTGGCCTCAGCCCCAGTATCAATCAGTGCCCTAGTCACAGTAGTTGATCCATTCTTCCAATATATTGTTAAACCAATATGGGGTCTGCAATCTCTTCTGCATATTTCTTTTATCTGGGCTGGGGCTTGGCCTATCTCCTATTCCTCCTGAAGGTGGGGCAAACTTGGATACAAAGATTCAGATTCAGAAATACCTGCAGGGGTGGTTCCTGCTTCCCTGTTCATTCTAATGCTAAGTACCTTTTCTTGGTACAGCTTATGCAGCTCTTCAGTTGGAATACCATCTATTCTTCTAAAGTCCACCCCAGCTCTTAATAGAGCAGTAAACAGTTCCCTTCTTGTGGGTCTATTTTGTCTCTGAATCCTCTGGCTGTTTACTCTTCTCTCTCGAGGCAATTTGTCTTTTTCCCATTCCCCTAAATCGCTTAATTGTGAAATCTTATCCAGCACCTCTGAAAGAGGGTGCCCTATTTCTCCAATTAAAAGAGTCAGAACTAGGTGTTTATATGCAGGAGGAGGCGTCTTCACTATGATATTTCTATGAGGAACTCCTAGGGGGGTATCATAATATGCATTTGCATCTCCAATCAGGATAGCAGTTTTCATTACCTCCTCCTTTAGTTTTCTCATACAGTCTCTAAGTGTGTACCAGGGTCTGTCTCCCCTAGGCCACATAGATTCAGTTGGATATTGCTTTTTGCACCCTTCTGCAGCTAAAGCTAGAAGACTCGTTTTGTTATCTCCTCCTTGCATATGGTGATCCCTAAAATCCTGGTGTACAAAAGGATTCTGACTGATACTTATGAATTTTAAACAGTCCTCATTGTCCAGTGTTATTCCTCCTGCGCCTTCATCAGTGATTCTTACTATCCAAGACACTAAAGACTCCCCCATTCTTTGGGTAAATCTACTCAATATATCAGTGATCTCCTGTTGAGTGAAATCCTCAATTATCTCCCTGGACTCTGTTTTGCCTCGGTGGTTCTCCTGCCTTCTTCTTCATATGGGGAGAGCTTCTACATTAGGAGACTCCTCATCTAACCTTGTTCCATTCTCCTCACACACATTCTCCTGGAAGCTGTCAAGGCAACTCTGCCCAGCCTGTACAAAAGCTGCATGCACATTCCTTCTACTAGTTTTTTGCTTCCTTTTAGCTACATGAACAGTAGCTTGCTCCTGGACCACATGAGTCCCTCCAGTTTGCTCTTCTGAGTGCTGTGACACAGAAGAATCCTCAGGCAAACCAGCTGACTGCCTAGCCATCCTAGCTCTTTCCTTCAGCAGCTTATCCCTACTTTTACACATAAGGCAACACTTGTTAGCAGCACCCAGCCTCTCCTGCACACTCCTGCCAGTTCTTTGCCTGGTTCTATGGGTATTGCTTTCAAACATCTTTCCAAATCTCCAGGTTCTCCCTCTTTTAGCCTTGGTTCCCAGTTTTCACAGGGCCCTGTGCTTTTAGCCCATTCTCTGGCTAGAGAGGAATAAGGCAAATCCTCCCATCCTGGAATAGCCATTTCTCCCTCTAAAGCCCCACTGCTTCCAAATAGAGGCCTGACATTTTGTGATCCCATCCTGGTCGCCAAATGTATCAGCAATGCCATATTCACAATGCCTATAGAGATTACAAATATGCTGATATAATTATCCATTAGAAAATACGTCATGTTTGCCATATGAGGAAATAAACTAGAAAATTTATTAAGATACCAAAAGACTGAGTCCCAAAACCAGAAAGTGAAAGCCATCAGAGTAGTTATGACATTGGCACAGGTAGATAAAGTAGAAAGCACCCACATTTTCAAGCCTTTAAAACAGAACAGGCTACCTCAGGCAAAGGTCCTCCTCTCCCCACTCACAGCAACCACCCAGCGTGCTCCCAGCAGCTCCGGCCCCTGGCAGTGCTCAGCAGGAGTCCTTAGCAGAAAAGTCCTTAGCAGTCCTAACTTAAAAAAAAAAAGGGCTTCGCGCTGCCGCTGCCTCTGCTGCTGCCGCAACCGCAACCACAACCGCA
>NW_027186882.1:0-9070 GCF_028583685.1 Petaurus breviceps papuanus | reverse complement strand
TCGACTCAGAAAACCGCAGGACCGCTAGCTCGGCTTTCACTTTCTCTTGCTTTCCGCTTTCTCTTGCTCTGCTATGTCAGCAAGTCCATGGGGCATGGAAGATCTTTAAATCCCATAACCCTTACAATGAGGGAAAAGGGAAAAAGCGCAGGTCTGGATCAGGTCGGCAGCCCTTAGGTATATCCTGACTTGGAGATCCTCATTGGTGAATGGATTGCTGACAGGAGAGCAAAGGCCTTGGTTGTGCGCAGGGCTGATATTCAAGCATTTGCCCTTTCAATGGCACCAGAGTTTGAAATGGTCTCAGAAGGATTCAACGCATCACAACACTGGTTGGACGGTTTCCTTCAACGCTATGAACTGTCCCTAAGAAGATCAACAACACTGTTTAAGCTGGAAGATGCTGAAGTTATTAAACGTGCACTTGCATTCAAATCCTTTATTGATAGGATCGACATTTCCAAGTACCAAACCTGCAATATGATTGCTATGGATGGAACTGCAGTGTTTATGGGACAAGGATCTCAAACAACAATTCATCACAGGGGTGCAACGTCAATCTACATTCCCACCACTGGCTATGAAAGTGCACGGGTCACCTGTGTTTTGGCAATTCGTTTGGATGGAAAGAAAGCCACACCTCTAATCATCAGTAAGGGCAAGAAAGATAAGATTGAACATGTATCTGGCATTTACGTTCTTGAAACCAAAAAAGCCTGGTGTACACAAGCCGTTATAAGAAAGTGGGTTGATTTAATGCTGCCACTTGTTATGCGAGGTAACCAAAGAGGTCTGATAATCTGGGATTCAACCAGCACTCACCACACTAAAGAAATGAACTTCCTTGCAGAGAGAAGAATAGATCAAGTAATGATTCCTGCAGGAATGACTGCCTATCTCCAGACCCTTGATATTGCAATAAACAAGCCATTCAAGGACCATTTGCACATGGAAGTCCATGACTACATTGAAAATAGAATGGAAAGAAATCAGCATGGAAACTTTGTGAAGCCCTGTCTGCAAGAAGTCGTGACTTGGGTGAAGAAGTCATGGGATAAAATTACTGACAGCTGTGTCGCCAAGGCACTACGAGCAGGTTACCTGGACAAGACATATTCATTTAAAGAGAGCTATATTGCTGGACATGACAGATTGGGTCCACTTCTTCTGAAGGAAATGGAGGCGCAAGACATCCAGGATGGAATTCAGGGTATGGACACTTATGACGATGTTGTTGAAGAAGATGACATGATCATTATTGAATAAAGGTACATTTTTTTTGTTCACATTTACCTGTTTATTAAAATTGCTGTCAATGTTCATTAAAATAAGCCCTCCCCTGAAAATTAGCCCTCCCCTGAAAATAAGCCCTCTGGTGTTTTTCTGTCCAAAAACATAATAAGACATATATATATATATATAATGCAAAATACAAACTTGGTAAGATTAACAAATGTAGAGGAATTTAAATTCAGTAAGGTGTTCTGCTACATCAATAGTAATTCAATACACAATCTTTAAGATATGTTTAAAGCAGTCATATATCACATTAAATATTTTAAAATACCATAATGGTACAAAGAGAGCAGAAACACAGGTGCAAAGTGCTAGGGAAAAGAGATTTCAACAGTATCAACGAACTCAGAGATTGAAATAGAGAATTGTTTTAATAGGACAACTTTCTGTGGAATTTTGAGTGTCTGCTATACTATGAGCCATTAGGGTCATAGAATCATGATCCATAGTGGGAAGCGACCATCTGGGCCAGGGCTTCTTGAATGTTTCCCACTTGCGACCCCTTCAGCGCTTTTTAAACTGTGGATCTCGACTCCAGAAGTGCTGACTAGTTCAAATCCCTCAGGAGGACTGAGGATCAATGAGATGAGTGACATGAGAAGTCACAAAGTGTATACCAACTGTAGAGCAAAGATTTGAATTCAGATTCTCTGATTCCAAAATCCATCCATCACTCTCAAAGTATCAAACGAGATCATTTTTGTCAAATGCCTAGGACAGTCCTCGGCATATAGTAGGTGTTATATTTGTTGTTGTCAGTCATATCTGACTCTTCATAACTTCATGGATCATATTGTCCATGGGGTTTTCTAGGCAAAGATACTATAGTTTCCTTCTCCAGCTCATGTTACAAAGAAGGAAACTGAGGCAGATTTAAGTGACTTGCCCAAGGTCACACAAATAGTAAGTGTTTGAGGCCAGATTTGAACTCAGGACAATGAGTCTTCCTGACTTCAGGCCCTCCTCTATCCATGTAGCCACCTAGCTACCTCAGGTGCTATAAAAATATAAGCTATTATTATTATCATATTATTTCTATTCTGTTAACCCAGCCTTGTTTTGTTTTGTGACTTTTTGTTTTTCCCTGGGAGAATTAGCGTAATGCCTGGTACATAGAAGTTGCTTCATAAATGTTTATTGAATGAGAATTGTTGCAAATCTAGTTGGGATTGAGTTAGGAGCTAAGATGGGCCTAGAATCCAGCTAGGAGTTGAAATTTGCCCATGTGCAATATGAACATGGTGTACTGGCCACAGATTTTGAGAGAAAGGGGAAAAAAGAAAATTAAAATGAGTGGGTGGTGTGTTTTCATCTCTTGCCCTTAGTGGAGTTTTCTGGAGACACAGAAGCCTGAGGAGAAAACTTTCCCATCAAACCAGTGTATTTATTTCTCTCTAAGCTCTGTAGTAATTAAAACCACTAACCTAGTTAACTTTAGACTGCTACCAACCACAGTCTTTATGAGAACATAGATAACAAACTATGAATTAGGGTCCTTTTATAAGCACAGACATAAAGGAAAAGAAAAGCTATAAAATTGTCAAAGAGGAAAAGTTATATTCCTAGCTCAGTTTAGTGAATATTTTGCCAGAGAACAAAGCAAAAAAAAAAAATTGTAGAGTTTTAAATGGAGATCTTTACAGAATCAGAGATTATTAGAACTAGAAATCACCTTACAGACGATCTCATGCAACTTTCTTATTTTATAGTTGAGGGAACTGAGGCCCAGACATTTTTTTAGGTCACACAGCCAGTGAATGGCAAAGTGGACACTAGAATTCAGGTCTCCTGACTCCACCTCTCAGGGCCCAAATTAAACATTATAGCAAAGCGCCAGCCAGTTAGATTGGTGGATTATTCATTTAGCATGCATAGAATTATCTATGAAATATGACCAGATTTTCACCAGTATGAGAAAAAAGAAGAGGTTGAAACTTGTCAGATGTTGGGAGAGCCATTAAAAGAAGAGATGGTCTTCTGTGGTTACACCCATTCATTTTTCAGGCCTTCTACAGAATCCCACAATTTCAGCTGGGAAGGTATAATACATAGAAGACTAAGCCTGGAGTCAGGAAGACTTAAATTCAACTTCCTCTTCTGACACTAGCTATGTGATTCTGGGCAAGGCACTTAACTTCTGTCTGCCTCAGTTTCCTCATCCGTAAAATGGGGATAATGATAGCACCTACCTTATAAGTGCAGTTGTGAGGATCAAATGAGAAACAATTCGCATAGCTCCTAGCACAGAGTAGGTATATAATGCTTGTTTCCTTCCTTGCTTCCAGTTAGAACTAATCTCAGCATCTACCATTTCAATCCATACTGGAAGAAGAATTCCCGCTTTAGGTCTAGATCCTGCCCCTTTACTGCATCACTTTGGGCAAAGTACTTACTCTCTTGGGGCCTCAGTTCCCTCCTCTGTAAGATGGGGGGCTTGGACAAGCTGGCAGGCCTCTGAGGCATGTTCCAGCTTGAAATCTGAAACCCTATGAACTTACCTGATGAGTGGTGATCCAACTTTTTCTTCAAGACCTCCATAGAGGGGAGACCCACCACCTCCCTAAGCTGCTTATTCTGGCTTGGGATAGCCCTGGTTGTGAGTCTATTTGTTCTTACATCAAGGCTAACTTTGCATCTTTGTAACTTTTAGAAGCAGATCTCAGTTCTGCCCTCCAGAACCAAAATGGTCCAAATCTAATCCCTAATCCACATGGCAGCCTCAAAGTACTTAGAGGCAGCTCCCATTTGTTCCCTAAGTCTTCTCTCCTATGTACCCCACAGAGTCAGGAAGATACAGTAAGATAATTTAGATGTAAAGAGAGACCCACATGTGATGAGGCCTCATGTGCTGTCTTTGTGTAGCTTAAAGGGAGGCAGAATAGACAGCTTAGCCTTCTTCTCCAACCCCTCTCCAAGGGAATCTTTCATCCTGCCAGAAGAAACAGTAAACTGGGGCTAGATACCTCTCTGCTCTCCTCAGAAAGGAAGGATACCAGGCTAGAATAATTTCTGTCTTCTCCTTTAAATATTGTATGTCTAGGGATTATGATTGAGTTCAACCTAATTTCTGCTCACTTTGTAACTATCAGGGGGAAACAGGACCCCAAACTCTACATCCACAGCTTGACCCCTTTCCCATCAAATACTAGTTTCACAATGAATACACATTAGCAAATAGCAAACAAACTTATTTATCCAAATTGTAGAGAAACAGAAATCAGAGGAAGTATACAAAGGAGATAATACAAAGTGAAGACCTCTCCCCTCGGAAGTAAGAGTTCCCTGCTCAACCAAAAGAGAAGGTATTAGATCTTAGCCAAAGAGAAACTCTCCGTGATCTCTAGAGTAGTAAGCTAGGGGACAGGGACATGATGGGGACTCCTGGTTCCTCTCATGTCTTTTCTTTCAGCAATCTGAAGTGGGGTTAATATGGTCCATCTTCCTTCTCGAAGCTGGAAGTCAAAAGCTCCTAAGAACTCTATGCTTGAAAAATCTGGAGCAAGACTGAAGAAGGTTGGGGTTCGCCCACCCTGGCCAATTCTACTCAGCCCCTCATGGAGGGTAGAGCATTTCCCTCCCCCATAGGGTGAGAGTTCCATACCAATGGGCTTTGGGAATGAGATTATATTCATACAGTCCTTCACAAATCTTAAAGTGTTATAGAAATGGCATGTAATAAATCCACAATCAAATTCAGGAAAATGGCAGCTAGACATTTAATGATTATTGATTGATTGATTGATTGATTGAAAGATAAGGAAACAGAGGGAGGTGAAGTACTTTAGTCCAAGGCCATACAGGCTATAAAGTATGATTCGAAAAAAAAAATGAATTGAAACTAATTTGTAGCCTTAATACGGAAGAGAAGAGAAGCTTTGTTTTAAGTCTAGAGGAGAAGCGGGTGACATATCATCCCTTTTGTGAAACCTGTTGAGTGTAGACTAAGATTTCCTTCCTTGTGGATATGCTCAGCCTAGGGTCTCAAGTCCAGCTGAGGCAGTAGTGAGCATTGCCAAAGTGACAGTGTTTGGCCAATTCTTCTAGCCCCCATAAGGCTGCACAACAAAGACTCCGCCTGTTGTCAAGCTAACACTTTGTTGTTTTATTTTTTTTTATTTTTTTAAGCAATTGGGGTTAAGTAACTTGCTCAAGGTTACACGGCCACCAGTTATTTCTGGGTGTGGTGCTGAGTGTCTGAGCCCAGGATTCGATCTCCAGGTCGTCCCAACACTGGAGCCGGTGCTCTTACTCGCTGAGCCACCTGGCCACCCCTGAGCAATTGGGGTTAAGTAACTTGCTCAAGGTTACACGGCCAGGTGTTTCTGGGTGGGTGCTAAGTGTCTGAGCCCGGGATTCAATCTCCAGGTCTTCTCAACACTGGAGCCGGTGCTCTTACTTGCTGTGCTACCTGGCCACCCCCACTTTGTTGTTTTAAGTCTTCTTATTAGGGATCCTCATCACATCAAAAGGAGTACACTGTTGAAAACAGGAGTCTCAGCAGTGGTGCTAGAACTAAAACTGTTTTTATGAACATTAACCACCTGCAGTGATCTATGGTTAATCTGGAAATTTCCCAGCATTCCCAAAGTTGTGATTTTTAAATTTTAGAATGGTAGAGTCCTTCTTAATAAGAAATCTAATCCCAGGAGTTACTGCCACAGATAGGAAGTTTTTGCCCATTTTAAGGTTGTATTCCAAGGATGTCTTCTCCCAAAATTAAAATCATGAAATGCCACTTCAGAAAGGGAATTTGTTGACACATAGAGCACATATAGATTCAGGCATCTGGCAATTGGTGAGCACCAGTAATACATTCCTTCCTTCTTGAATATATGAGCTCAAGAGAAACTTGTTTGTCCTACACAGATAATGGTTCAAAGAACACACAAGAGAAATCTGGGGTCTGCACTTCAGTAATTTTCTTTCTTTTATTTTTGTTATAGATGTGAAAGTGTGTGAATCTCCATGACAGTATATAGAGGTTACCTTCGCTGACCAGTTCATTTGACCCTCCTCCTTCTGATTTGCTGAATTAGAACCAGAGAGAAGAGCAGAGAAGAAGAGCTGGTTGGGGGTTGTTTGGGGAATTCTTTTTTTAATAAAGCAAAAAAGATCATTTTTTAAAAGTAAGGGTAGTACATAGTCTAGAGCCTTTGCCTCCAAGAGAGTAATCAGCAGAATCACCATTATTGCCTCCAGGATCAAATGCAACCAGTTCAGCACCCCACACACAGTCTGGCTCCAACCCACCTTTCCAGGATTATTTCATAATATTCTTCATGCCCTCTGTGTTCCAGTTGAGTTACCTATGTTCCTAGGATTTGATGTTAACCCACAGAGCATGGTCTGTCCACATGCCCAGAAGGCTCTCACTGCATATTTCTATCTCTTAGAAGCATGACCTTCTTTCAAAGCCAGCAGCACTGCTGTTTCCTACTTCAGCTCTACCTGACTCCCCAAGTTAGTGATCTTTTATCTCTCTTCCATTTCTATTCCTGCATCAAAGTGATGTCCTGCAACAGAATTAAAGATGCTTGAGATCAGAGACAGGTTTTTCCATTTGGCTTCATATCTCAGTCCCTATATGCCTTACACATGTAGACAATACGTGTTTGTGAATTTAATTGAAAATCAACACTATATGGCAGGATCCAGTCTCACTGGAATGAAAATGGGCCTTAGGGGACTAGTCCAATCCCCCACACACACGCTTCTTTTAACAGATGAAGGAACTGAGGCCAGAGAAGCAACAGGGTCCCACAGGCAGGAAGTGGTAGCAGAGTTGGGATTCAAACGGGTTCCTTGGAAACTCTGCCCACTGCATCATTCTGCTTCCCTAACTAAATACTATTAGAAGGTGGTTGTTGGAGGGATCAAATGTTATCTGCCAGTACACGGTTCTTCTGGACTATAATTCTATCATGCCTCATTGTTCTATCATCACTCTAGGTCACCTTCCACAGTTGGTTGCTGTCCTTCATTCTCGAAGAGGACCAAAATGACATCACTCTGCCAGAGTCAAGTTACGATATATCTGATGGTGGTTGATCAGACCAATATGTACTTGGAATGCTCCACCACAGGGGGCACAAATATTCCATGTGGATATTTGAGGTGGATTCTCTAAATCTGCACATCTTGCGTTTCTTTTGAGCGCCTTCCCCAGTGCCCTGATCCAACCACCCAGGATCACCTTCCCAGCTCTTCGTTGCTCAGGGAGGAATAATGGGCCCCACTGGTGTCCAGACCTCCTAGATGACCCTGATACTACCAGACATAGAGCCCATTAATCAGGAATGGCCTAACCTACAAGCTGAATATGGGACCAACTACATGCCTTAGAAGCAAAAGCTTCCTCCTCAAGTAAAAGTCACATAACCACTTAGCAGGTATGCTCTAGTGGGCTTTCTTGGTGGGCATGACTTGGATTAGATTGTTGTGATCAATCAACCAACTAATCAATAAGCATTTATTAAGTACTTCAGTCAATCTACTTAGCACTGGAGATACAAAGACAAAAGGGAATCAATTCCTTACCCTTATGTTCTAATAGAGGAGAGATTTACATATATATATATATACACACACAGACATTATATATGTAAATATACTTATATGTATAAATACATGTTTATACATGTGTGTATGTATATATACTGTAGCAGCAAGCACCCCAGCGTCCCCAGGGTGGCTGCCAACACAGGTTCTTAGATCTGCTTTGCTAAAGGAAAGCAACTCAAAATGGGTTAACAAGGTTACTGTAATCAGTCAAATACATATCGTTTACCTAGTTCAGGGGAAAAAGGTCAGTACCCCGAACTTCAGAGAATACAGACAGAATTATCAAGACAGAGAAACAGATCAAGTAGACAGGTTTCCAAACTGTCCAACCATTACATCCATACCAAATCAACATCTGGGTTTTTCAAATCCGGAGGACTCTCAAAAACAGCTTCCCAGAGTCTCATCTGATCAAATCACAGAACACTTCTCAAAGTGAGCCCCAAAGCAAATCCTCACATCAGGGATTATATAGCCTTCTCCTGGGTCAGAGAATGTAACCACCCTCTTGACCCACTGCCCAATCACGCAGCATCAAGGTGTGGGCATTCCTGAAAACCAAGCCTCCTACCACAGATTCCATGTGACCACATTCAGCCTATTAGGAGGCAGAGTATATTTTCAAATCAAGGAAGGTTCTCAGAGTCTCTTAAGCCTATCAAAGGGCCTAAGGGCAGGGAAGATCTTTAAATTTGCATTTCCATTACATATACACACATATAAACACATATATGTAAATGTTTATATATATTTGCACACACATGCATGAGCACATGGTGTTTCCTGTCAGCTCTAAAACTTGGTAGTTCTGCAATTTCATTGTCTTCATGGTATGTTTGATGGGCACCATAAGGCCCCCCACACACACACACACACCCCTCCCTCATTAGGCTAAAATGATACCCGGAATTTGTCAGATTAATTATGTGTTTGGGTGAAGACATTGCCTCCAAATGGCCTCAATTAAAATAAAATTAAGTCACCTGGAGAGATAACATTTTAGCTCCAATTAGCATGATAACATGGAATAGTTTACATAACTAGTTAGCTTTGACTTGGAAGAGAGCAGGGTCTCAGGAAAATGTGCCACAGGCTACACACATTTTGATGAGGAGCCTGGAGTCTTTAAAGGAACAGAGCAGGGAATTGTATAAAGATGAGACAGGCTTCCTAAGAGAGAGACTCAACAGCCTCTGGGTCAAGCAGATCTTGA
>NW_027186881.1:0-10763 GCF_028583685.1 Petaurus breviceps papuanus | reverse complement strand
AAGGGAAGGGAAGGGAAGGGAAGGGAAGGGAAGGGAAGGGAAGGGAAGGGAAGGGAAGAGAAAGGGAAAGGGAAAGGGAAGGGAAGGAAAGGAAGGAGGAAGGAAGGATTTGTCAAGTGCTTACTTGATAGGCATTGTGCTAAGCACTTTACAAATATGACCTCATTTGATACTCACAACAAGCTGGGATGCAGATACCTGTTTCCTAGCTTCCTCTAGGCAGTTAGAGGGATAAAGTCCAGTGAACAGAATAAAAACCTTACGGCTTAGCCAATGGCCTCATCACCACTCACTAACCCCACAAGGTTACTATTTGAAAGGAGAATCAAAAGACACATCAGGAAGTAAGAAAAGCCTTCTCTTGCACAGTGACCAAGGAATGTCAAATGATCAATTAACATTTAATAAACAACTGCCATTGTCAGACACTGGGGATATGAAGACAAAAAGGAAACAGTCCCTGTCCTCAAGGAGCTCTTATGTCTGGGAGGAGAGAAATAGGGGGAAGGAGCAATGTCTATGTATATCACTATATACAAAATAGATAAATGGTAAAACTTGGAGGAGACGATGGTGATACTAGCATGTGGGGGAAGGGGAAAAAAGGCTTTACAAAGAAAGTATCCCATGAGTAAATTTTTGAAGAAATCAAAGGATTTAAAGAGGAATTGAAAGTGCATTCCAGACATGGAGGGGAACCAAAGCCAAGGCAGAGAGAGAGCAGAGATGGATCATAGTCTAGGAACTAGCAAGGCCAGTGACCTGTGGAGTACTATGCCACCAGGGCAAGGCAGGAGAAAACAGACAATCTTTTGGTCCAAATGCATAGCACAGAAAGTCCCTCTCCTATGCACTAGGTAATATGATTTTCTGTTCTCTGCTTGGAGTGCCATGTCAATTTCCAATTCAATCAACACTGTCAAATATTCATTAAGAACTTGCCATGTGAAAGATAGTCTGCTCTGCATGTAGCTGGTGCAAACTTTTCTATAGGTGTGGACTCATACAGACTTCTTAAAGTAGCAATATTGGCTTCAGCTTCTTGTTCCATTGGTAAGGGAAAGTTTAGATCAATGAGTCAATCAACAACATTTAAGCACCTACTATGTATTGGAAACCACATTAAGTACTTGGGACGTGAATAAAGTCAGAAAGCAGTTTCTGTTGTCAAAGAGCTCACAGTCTAAGGTGAGAAACTCTCCCCAGTGTGGGTCAACAGCTTAGGGTCTAAGTGCCCCAGAGCACTAGGGATCCAGTGACTTACCCAGGGCACACACAGTCCTTGTCAGAAGCAGGACTCAAGATGGGCTCTCCCTCGACTAAGTTCTGAAATTCAAAGTCAGGATTTAAAGCATGCCACTTTAATTGACCTGATAATTTCATTTTGACAAACAACTTTCCATTATCAGCTAAATTAATTCAAATAGTATGTCAACTCCTTTGGCAGGGCAGTGGGGGGGGGGACAATGTTTCTAGGTGAAGATAGAAACCTGTCTAAATGTATTTATAAATACGAAAGGGAGCCAGATGCCCCTACCACCCATTCGAACATCAAAATGTGTGGGTTTTCCTAACCGATAGAACAATAGAGCAAACAAGCCTGGGAATCTCGTGTCTCCCATTCAGCTTTAAGCAGAAACAATAAACATTACTTTTCTATTCTCACCTTACTATAAAAGCAACAAACGAAGCGCCTCTGAATCAAAGGACTGATTTAAAAATGACTTAGTTGGAGAGGTGACCAAGGTGTCCTACTATTTAGTTTGCATTTTTTTTAAATAGCATTTGTTCTTTTTTTTGGGGGGGGGTGGAGGGGATCCTTTTTCTTTGTAAAATTCCAGAACTATTCCTCTTAGGATCTCAGTTTCTAAAGATGCCCCTTTATGTAGCATGAGGAGGGGTCTAAGAGGTAGCTTCTGGCTTGAAGCCCATGGCTAATCCCTGACGGAAAGAGATTCCTACAGAGTGAAGCAACAGAATGACGCTAATTGTTACCTTCTATGAATATGGTGCTGCTGAAGGCAAAGTCAAGAGATGAAAAGCTTTTGCTTGTTGTCTAAGGTTTTCCTTCTGTGGGAGTCCAAAAAGTCTTACATTATTTGCACATGATCTATCTATCTATCTATCCCCCCTCTGTGTCCATCTATATCTATCATTCATCTATCATATATCCATCTATATATCATCAAGCTGTCCATCTGTAGCGGTTATTTATTCATCCTTCTCCATGCATCCTTCTGTATCTACCAATCCAGCCACCTGTCCATCTATGTCCATCTATATTTATCATCTACTGTTCATCTATCATCTATCTGTCATAGACCTATCTATATGTATCATCAATCTATTCATCTATTTATATCTATTTTTATCCATCCATCTATATATACAATATATCCATCAATCCATCTATATTGATTCATGTCTCTCTACATCTATCACACATTTCTCATATCTGTCTATATCATTAGTCTTTCCATCTAGATTTTATCCATTCTTCCCTATTCAGCCCTTTATATCTATTAATCCATTGATCTATCATCTATCTTTCTATTATTTATCATCCATCTATCATCTATCTATCCATCTACCACATACATATATATCATCAGTCTTTTCATCTATCTATATCTTTTATTTATCCATCATTCTTTATGTCTATATCAATCCATCTATATCTGTCAATGTTTTTACCTATATCATCCATCTATCATCTATCTATCCATCATATACATGTATATCATCAATTATTCCTCTTTCTATATTATTTCTCCATCATTCTCTATCTATTTATCTGTTTATCTATATCTATCATCTATCACCCATATATCCATCTATCATCTATTATCCATCTACCTAGTGATCTATCATCACCTCTCTAAATGATAAACAATGAAAGAGGACTGGCAGGGTTGTGGGAAGCAGATACACTCATTCATTACTGGTGGAACTGAAAACTTGGGAAATGTCTTTGGAGGTCAATATGACAATACACAGAAAATTACAAAAATAATCACGCCCTTTGATCTAATAATTCCATTGTTGGGTATGTATTCAGAAAATGTTATCAAAAACATACAAAGTTTTATGTGCTTAAAGTTTCTCATAGCAGCATTATATATGTTTGCAAAACAAAACAAAAACAACCTAGAAATAAACTCAGTGTCCAGCAATAGAATGAATAGGAAGAACTGATGCACTAGGGTACAAGGGAAAGGGCACTCGTTCTGGGATCAAAAGGTCCTGGGTTCATATCCCACCTCAAATATTTACAACCTGTGTGACCTTGGACTTGTTGATGAATCAACATGGGCATCCATTTCCCCATCTTCAAAATGAGAGGGTTGGATTAGATGCCTCTCAAGTCACTTGCGACTCTTCATCTACAACCTTATGATTGTGGGACATTAAAATGGAAAAGTATGTGGAAAGAAAAATAGAGCGATCTGGAAAGATTGTTATGAAATAATGCAAAGCCAATGAAGGGAGGAAAGGAGGAGCAAGGGGGAAGAATCAGAAAAAAAAGTGAGTAAGATGAATAAACAAAAGAAAAATACTGAGGAAATGTTTAAAGAAACTATAATATTTCATGTGTGAAAAGTAAACTGAAGTATAAATAGCTACTAAGCAGTTGAGTTGATTGTATCAATGTCCTCTTAGGTTTGTGAATAAAACACTTAATTTTGATTTTTTGAGAAGTCGTGTGATGAATAATTTTCAGAAACCAAGAGGAGATAGCTAATTAAAGTAAACTAAAGAAATGGCAAGAACTAATCATTAGTAGGGATTCAGAATTAATTTAGAGGCAGCTACAGCTTTGTAATTAATTGGAACCACCTCCCATTCTCCAAGCCTTGTTACAGCTTCCCACTCTTGCCATCAGACTATACCAAAACCTGCCCATGGTGTCCAGCCCATTCATGGGACTTTTTAAATATCCACATGATGGTACTAAAGTGGCCTATTAGATTTACAGTGTCATTAACCTTCCAAAATAAAATGAGAGTCTGCTCCAGCAAGGGAAAGGGGGAAAAAAGTGTGACTGCTGTTGGGTTTTGGGTAACCAGTCTGTGAGGAAATGCTGACAGGGGTCAGTGTGACATCATCTTTCATTCGGCCCCAAAGCTGTCAGGCCCGCCCCAGATGTCTGAAACGCAGATATAAATTTTCATTACCCAGCAGCACAGGGCCAGAGGTACACCAAATGAATTTTTTACCAATCAAATTATAGCTCATTGCCAGATTAAGTGTAAACACTAATTTTGTGAAGTTTTCTTCTGGTCATTTATCTCCAACTCTGCACCGTAACCCTGCCAGAGCAAGAAAGATTTCTAAATCAAATTATTGTTTTCATAATCATGTTGTGGACATGCCAAAATTGAATAAAGAGAAATCCCATTAAGAATGAACAGTGCCTTCTTCCAGGAAACAATTAGATTTTAAAATATTTTTTAAAAAATGCAAAGGCAAGGAATATTAAGAAATAAGAAAATAGATCTGACAACATAAAGGGTTATTTATGTCTTGAAAAATGTCAGATTTGTAATCAATGGTGTAACTGTAACAGAGAGAAATAAGCCTTGTTTTACAAATAGCTGTCATCCAAAAGTTACTAATAATGAAGCTGTTTGGAATATCAGGCACCTTTTTGTATAGAAACAACATTTGTAGGTATTGACTTTTCCCTCCCTGGGATCACCTTGTATGCACCGTGAGTCATATTCTGTCTATGTATACATACTGTTTCTCCTCTTTTGTCTCTGTACGCCAGTGCTGGCAAGCTGTCCAGCATATACAATAGGGCTTAATAAATGCTTGTTGATAGATTGGATGCTTAGGCCCCAGCGTAGCCTGCTATTTAACCACAGTGTAAATGGTATGGTACTATATATTTTACCACAGTATATTTTGTATGGTACCATACTATAGAAACTAGGCATCATGGGTAACAAAGCCCAGTTGGAGGGATGGGAGGATCACTATCTTCCAGGAAAAATTCCATTTCAGATAGCTCTAACGTTTGGGAAGCTTCTCCCAATTTCGAGCCTGGATTTGCCTCTCTGAGGCTTTTTCTATTCAGAACTCCTGGTTGTGCTAGTGGAGGCCTATGCAGTGAGTAAGGTGCTATTACTAGGCTGTACTATATAGTATAATAATATATAATAATGTATATTATTTTTCCTTTTCTTTTTGGAGGGAAATTGGGGTTAAGTGACTTGTCCAAGGTTACACAGCTAGTAAGTGTCAAGTGTCTGAGGCCGAATTTGAACTCAGGTCCTCCTGACTCCAGGACCAGTGCTCCATTCACTGTGCCTCCTAGCCACCCCTACTAGGCCTTTTAGAAGAAGAACATGAGCATCAGGGAGGTGAAAGGAACTTCATCCAGGTTTACACAGCTATTAAGCACAAGCACCCGAGATTTCACTGACTCCAAGGTCAGAGCTTACTTTTCTATGAGACACTACACTGAGAATTCATCTCCCCCAGTTAGGGATTTGCCTTTTACCGTCATCCCTTTCCCCCGGCAATGGTGGAATAGGAAATCTCCCTGATAAACCCTGTGGCCTGTGATAGATTGGACTCCAGCAGGGTAAAGACTTGCTAGGATGAAGTACATATGGCAAGGGGTGGAAATGAAGACTTTGATAATAAATGGTACCATGGTACATTAGTTAGCCAATCAACAAGCATGTATTAAGATTTTTCTCAGTGTCTACTTTGTTCAGCACTGGAAAGAAAAAGCAGGTTGTTGGGGCAGCGAGGTGGCATAGTGAATAGAGCACCGGCCCTGGAGTCAGGAGGATCTGAGTTCAAATCTAGCCTCAGACATTTAACACACACACACACACACACACACACACACGCATATATCTAGCCATGTGACTGTAATGGGAATGTAAATTTTTAAGATCTTCCCTGCCCCTAGGCTAAAGTGCACCTGGAGCCTGGGGTGGGAGGCTTGTTTTTCAGTAGATACTTTTTGATTGGCCATTGGGTCCAGAAGGTTGTTACATTCTCTGAGCCAGGAGAAGGCTATATAAACCCTGATTTGAGGCTTTGTTTGGGGAGCTCACTTCGAGAAGTGTTCTGTGATTTGATCAGATGAGACTATGGGAAGCCGTTGTTGAGAGCCCCTCAGCTTTGAAAAACCCAGATGTTGATTTGGTATGGATGTAATGGTTGGACAGTTTGGAAACCTGTCTACTTGATCTGTTTCTCTGTCTTGATAATTCTGTCTGTATATTCTGAAGTTTGGGGTGCTGACCTTTTCCCCCTGAACTAGGTAAATGATACATATTTGACTGATTAAAGTAAGCTTGTTAACCCATTTTGAGTTGCTTTCCTTTAACAAAGCAGATCTAAGAACCTGTGTTGGCAGCCACCCTGAGGACGATGGGGTGCTTGCTGATACAGTGACCTTGGGCAAGTCAACCTAAATTGCCCTACCTTTCCCCCTCAAAAAAAAAAGCAGGTTGTCCCTCTTCTCAGGGAGTTTACATTCTAATGGGAAAGACAACATGTACATATGGAAATAAGGATCTGTTGGTGAGTCTACTTTTCTGCTGCCATAAATTCTTAGAGATGCAGACTGGTTTCTTGGTCTGCCCTTTCTGCCATGGCACATTTATCATGACAGGAACTGGGAAAGTAGAGAGTTCCACACTTGGAATCAGGAAGAAAGAACTGACATAAAACCTCACCTACTGACTATGTGACCCTGGCTCTTTCAGAACCTCTGTTTCATCATCTATAAAATGGACATAAAAACATATATTACTGACCTCACAGAGTTGCTGAGATCAAATGAAATAATGCATGTAACTTGTTGAAAACTTTAAATCATTATATGTGTCAATGGTTACTATAATAATAGTGATAATTATTTTCATTATTATTATTGCTATAAAGCCTACAGGAGAAAGAAGGAAGAAATGATGGGGAAAGAAGCAAATGCCAAGCAAAGGTAGATAGAAGAAAGGAAATTTCTTTTGACACTTGGCTAGGGAGACCATTAAAAGTTGGCCATTCGTATGTAAAGGATATCCTTTAAAGTATCAGCTGGCCCTACTGGGAAAACTATAATATCTTAAAGTCCAAAAAAGCATGGTGTTTCTATGCCGTGTCTCCCACATGTAGAAAGGATTGTCATATGATCAGTTTTCATTTTAATATATAAATATCCACTCTTCTTACAAATCCCGTTCTTGCGATCAGTTGCTTCAGTTGGCTATTTAGCACTGCTCAATGAAAGCACCTACAATAACAAAAGTCACAGTCTACTTGGAAAGAACATAGTTTTCAGAATCCTAAATACATTCAGACCTCCCATTATTTACATTGTGATTTAATTTTAAAACAGTTGGAATGAATTTAAAATGCCTGGGATTTGTGATCCACCAGTGACTGAGAAATAGGGCTTCTGGGCCCATACAAAGTAAGAAAAGCTGAAAAGGGCTCATGGGCTTTTTGGCCATCTAATACTTTTCAGACTAACACCGCAACAATCTGTTGAGTTGAGCATAAACGAGGGATACAAATTAAATTTCCCTTGAAAGCCACAAGAGTAAACATTAAGGGACGAGAGATAGAGAGAGAGAGAGAGAGAGAGAGAGAGAGAGAAGGAAGAAGAAGGAAAAGTGTGTATTTTCCAAATTTTACTAGAAGTTCACAACATCTGTTGTGAACAGTCAATATAATGGGTTTATTTACCTTTATAATTTGCCCAAAGGAAATACACACAATTCACATAGAACTAAATCAATCAATAAACATCAAACACCTGCTGCTAGGTGCCAGGCACTATACTAAGCACTAGAGATACAAAAAGAGTCAAAACACAACCACTGACCTCAAGGAGCTTATTATCTAAATGGGAGATAACAAACAAATATATAAATACAAGTTATATAGATGATAAATAGGAAATAATTAATAGAGGGAAGGCAAAAAAAATTAAAAGGGGTTGAAAAGGGTTTTCTGTAGATGAGATTTTAGTTGGGACTTGATGAAGTCAGGGAAGCCAGCAGGCAGAGGTGAGAAGGGAGAACATTCCAGGCATGGTGTATAGCCAGAGAAAATGCTCAGAGTCAAGAGATGTAGCATTTTGTTCATGGAACAGTCAGGAGGCCAGTGTCACCGGGGTCTAGTTATATTTTGAATGCCAAAAAGAGCATTTTGTATTTGATCCTCTGGGTGATACGGAGCCCCTGAAGTGTATTGATTAGGAAAGGTGACACGATTAGAAATGCTATCACTCAAAATCTGTAGGATAGAGATAAGGACAGAATCTGTGATTTCATTCTCATGGAATTCCCAGTTGAAGAAACTCCATCTACCAATTTATATTGGTGTCTTTTCTTCGACTTCTAGAATTAGAAAGCTGGCTCATTCTCTCTAAGAGATGAGTCAGTTAATCAACATTCAATAAGTGCCTATTATGTGCCAGGCACTGTATTAAATACTGGGGATACACAGAAAGATAATGACCTCAAGGAGCTCCCAATCTAATGGGGGAGATGACATGTAACAACTATGACCAGACAAGTTATAGACAGGCTAACATGGTGCTAATTAATAGTGCAAGGTCACAACCCAAGTCTACCTGGCTCTAAGGCAGGCTTTCTAATCACTACAGTGTCTCTCAGGATGCTATAACCACATCGAATATTACAGGAAAGCAAATACACTTAATCTGATGGTATTTCCCAATCGATAGATATACTTTGTGTGATTAAAATTCCAATTGATTGATTGAATCAATCAACTATGAAACAATGCAGAGTATGTGTGCTAAATAATTGGAGGTATATTTTTAACAACACAAACAAGAATTGATTCTGCCTTCCTAAGTACGCAGGGCAGATTCATCTCTTTTCCTCCATGCCTAGGCTATTCCTCACTAGCTATAGCTTCTCCCAGGCAAGATAAATATCCCTAATATTTTTGGACTAATATTTTTTTTTGGTTTTCATTGACATAAATGTGCAACTTTTTTTTTTTTAAGCAATCAGGGTTAAGTAACTTGCTCAAGGTTACACAGCCAGTTATTTCTGGATGTGGTGCTGAGTGTCTGAGCCCGGGATTCGATCTCCAGGTCATCCCAACACTGGAGCCAGTGCTCTTACTCGCTGAGCCACCTGGCCACCCCTAAACAATTGGGGTTAAGTAACTTGCTCAAGGTTACACGGCCAGTTATTTCTGGGTGTGGTGCTGAGTGTCTGAGCCTGGGATTCGATCTCCAAGTCGTTCCAACACTGGAGCCGGTGCTCTTACTCACTGTGCTACCTGGCCACCCCCAATGTGCAACTTTTTAACCAAGAAAAGTAGCATCATCCCTGTAGTTGCTTCTTCAAACATGGTCCAGGGGACGATTGTTACCCCAATTCATCTTCACAGATTTGACTCTTGTGTTGTTGCTGTTTTTAGAGCAGGGAGGTTGTTGGGTTTTATTTTTGTTTTTGTTTATCTTTGCTTTGATCTCTAACATGAGATAAATAAGTGATGATATTGTTCATTGGGAAGTCATCCCTCATGAAAGCTAACTCTTTGAAAGCTAAATTACTCTTTGAAAGAAGGATTAACCTTGTTGTCCTGGAATAATCGGAAAGGGTAAAGACGCCAATGAAGGCTGGACATCAGGAATAACTTCCTAGTCACTGGAACACATAGTAAATACTTAACAAAACCTTTTCATTTTTTTTTTTTTTGCTTTTTGGAGGGGGGAAGGTAGGGCAATTGGGGTTAAGTGACTTTCCCAAGGTCACATGGCTAGTTTTTGTGTTAGTGTCTGAGCTCAAATTTGAACTCAGATCCTCCTGACTCCAGAACCAGCCCTCTATTCACTGCGCCACCTAGCTGCCCCATTTTCATTCATTCTTAAAAGTAAAATGGACTGCCTCAAGAGGTGGGGAGTTACTCTGCTCTGTAGGTTTTCAAGTGAAGGCTGTTTGAATATTTGTTGGAGATGTTATAGTTTATGTTCCTACTCAGGGTCTGGTGGTGCTGCATGAAGTCCCGTACAATGAAATAATAAATTCAGTGAATCTCTCATCACATTACTATATTAAGGCTTCACCCCCCCCCCTCCACTGCCCCAAGAGACAGGGAGAAGCAGATATAGCAGGGGTAATTAGAGCAGATAGGGTCCACGGATTGAAAAAATATCCCTGTGTCTAATCAAAAAAAGTTGGCCTAAATATCAGAAGAACTGACATCTAACCCTTGCTGTGACATTGACTCTCTAACCTTGGTCAACTCAATGGGCTTCCTGAATGTTGGTTTCCTCGTATGAAAAATGATACTTGGCCTACCTACCTGTTATTGTTTATAGAATAAAATACATGAATTCTTATTGAAGTGTTTTGGGAGTGGGGAAGAGAAACTTGAACTTTCTACACAAATGCAAATTTAAAAAAATGTTTAATGACTCAAGGAAATGTACTATTAAAGCTTCCTTAATAGTTGATATGAAAACAGAAAAAGACCCAGAAGTATATTTGTGACCTGAAATAAATAAAATGCAAATACCTCGGTCACTTAAATATTTTGCTTATTTCAAAAAAAAATCAAGG
This sequence comes from Petaurus breviceps papuanus, assembly GCF_028583685.1. Classification (NCBI taxonomy): domain Eukaryota; kingdom Metazoa; phylum Chordata; class Mammalia; order Diprotodontia; family Petauridae; genus Petaurus; species Petaurus breviceps. The sequence continues at coordinate 192 of NW_027186881.1, read as the reverse complement.
CAAGTTAGATCAGTTTGGGTACACACTGCAAATATAAGAAATTCTTATTTATTCAGATATGATGAGGAAATGGGGTGACCTTCACATAAACATTTTACAAAATTTATGTTTTATTTCTTTTGTGTTTTCAATCTTGTTGGCATATACTGTGTTTCCCCAATAATAAGACACTGTCTTATTATTTTTTTTTTT
>NW_027186880.1:15254-15686 GCF_028583685.1 Petaurus breviceps papuanus | reverse complement strand
CCACACCCATAGACAACTCCCTTGCCTAGACACACACACACACACACACACACACACATACATACATACATACATACACATACATCCTCCCCCTCACCCCCAGCAAAGGTGTGGAGAGAGGTATATTTTCATAGCTCTTGTTCAACACTGTTCTTTGCCATTTTGTAATATTAATTTTCAGTCGTTTTGGATTGTGGTGATCATTGCATATGCTGTTTTCTTGGCTTCGTGTCAGTTTATTCAAATCTTTCTAGGTTAATTGGTTGATTTTTAACACTGAGAAGAAAGGGTTTGGGGAATGCAGGTTCTTGTGTTTCCATTCCTGCAGTGACTTTAGAACGGTCCTGTGAAGAAAAAAAGGGGAATGAGGAGGACTCTGAGAAGGATGCCGAGAAGGACAGTGAGGACAATGCCGAGAAGGACAGTGAGGAC
>NW_027186880.1:2143-15244 GCF_028583685.1 Petaurus breviceps papuanus | reverse complement strand
ATGCCGAGAAGGACAGTGAGGACAATGCCGAGAAGGACAGTGAGGACAATGCTGAGGACGACAGTGAGGACGATGATGATTCTTCTTCTTCTTCTCCTCCTTCTTCCTCTTCCTCTAATGATTCTAATGAGATCTCCCTGGAGGAGATCATCCCACCTAAGCCAGCCAAGCGCCCGGCCTCCCACAGTCAGACTGGTGTAGCAAAGGTGAGAGCAGAGCTGCTGGGCAGTGTCTGGGGCGGGGGCTCACACCTTGGTCCTGCCTCATTACAGCCAGTCTATAGGGCCATCGGTCTCCCTGGATAAGACCGTGTGGAAGGAGCATTGGCTCTTCTGTCCCCACCTGTGTGACACCGAACAAGTCCACAAACACGTAGCGTCCATAGATCAGAGTAAAGGGGCTACCCAGAACTTGAAAGTCCCAGCATCCCATCTAAAGGCCTCATGTAGTGGGCAGAGTTGTTGAACTCGGGGAAGTTGCAGGACCACTTTTGACCCTGACAAGCTGTGTGACCTGAAGTAGAACCTCTCGGAGCCTCTTTCCTCACCTGTAAAATGAAAGTGTTGGCCTCGATGGCATCCAAAGTCCCTTCCAACCCCCCATTCTATAACCTGTGCCCAGTGGGATCCTTGAGAACAAGGTGTACTGCCATCAGATACCCAGAGATGGAAGGAGCTGAGCATCTGGTCCATTGTTTTAGAGTGGTCTTGGCTAGAGGCCAGAGTCCATCCTGGCCACTGCTCTTTTCTTTAACTACAGAAAAAGAAGCTGGAGGAAGAGCAGAGGTGAGTCCAGAGGGGTTAGAGTCTAGGAAGGAGTGTTCTCCCTTACCTTGCCCACTCCTCCAAAAGTTCACTTCTCCTCCCTTGCCCCTAACTGTCCAAAGTTCAGTCCTTCCTGACTCTGGGCGTCAAGAGGTACCAGTATGAGACCCCATTCTCTCTCCTTAGAGTCCCATGCCCGAGAAGCCTTGAAATGAAGGTAAGAACCAAAGGAGAAGATGGAAAGGGTTATATGAAGGTGGGGCCCAACGATCTGAGGTGGGGAACACGAAGCCCTTTTTTTCCCAACAGGCCAAAGGCAAGAAGGAAAGGACCACACCCAGGAAATAAAGGCAATCTGCAAGAAAGGTAGTAAAGGTGAGTGAGGTGTAAAGCCTGACCAAAAGGGAATGAATGAGAGATGCCTAGGTTTCCCCCAAGGTCTGATGCTGGGCTGAGTTATGTCCTCAAGGAAGATGTTTGTGGAAAAATAGAAAAATGTCATCCCCCTGTTTCTTTCCCTAGCCACCACAGAGGCTTAAGGTGTGGCTGGGAGTGGGATGCCCCCAGAGGCTGGACTACTGTGGAACTGCCCTTCTCTGCCACTGGCTCTCTTTGGTTTTTTACAGGATCAAGAAAGAGGAGAACGGGAACTGGGAGAAAAAAAAATAAAAATTTCTTTTTTTCTGGAACTCTGGCTGCTTGGGCTATTTTCCCCTCTGCAGTTGGTCACCCCTCCTGGCTGGTCACCGCCTACCACTTCATGCAGTTGACCTGGACCTCCAGTAGAGGTCAGGTCTGTGCTACTGAAATGCTGAATCAAGCAGCTCTTCTGCCCAGCCCCTGCTCCAAATTCTTAGCAATACCTTGTGACCACTTTTCCTTCCCTTGAAGCCCCCTGTGGGGGAGGCAGAGCAGTCTCTGCAGCTGACCCCTAGCCCTCACCATTCTCCATTTCCCACTTTCCCAAACTCTCCTCCCTTTCTTCTGGAATTCCTCATTTAGAGGACTTTTTTTGTCTTTTTCATTAACTCTGCCCCCTCCCTACCCTTGTACCTCCACCAGCCCTGATTTCATCCCCATTTTCCCCAGTAGACATCCAGTGAGCCCAGATCTCTTCTTCCCAACCCTTCACTAACAGAGACTGAGTGAATAAGAGGCTAGGTTTTCCCCATGCTTACTTCGTGGCATTCATGATTAATACAACAGAGAGACATCTTGTAGATGCCAGGTTCTGTGCCAAAACTCAAAGATCTATAAAAGGTGGCTAGCTAGCTTACAGACCCAGGGCCCTGAAATGGGAGTGAAAAGCCAAGGGGGTGGTGTAGATGAGGCCTACAGCAGGCCCAAGGAGAGTCAGGTGAGAATGGGATGGGGTAGCTTAAGAAGTTTTGAGGGGGCAAGGATAATTGGAGAAGGGTTAGTTTCTGGAGAGGGAAGGAAGAGGGTATACCTGCTAATGAATGAAGAGAGACAAGAATATAAAAATTGTGTTAGAAGAAAGAGTTTCTCTCTTAACCAGGCTTAATTTCCAGGTTAAATCTTAGGTTCTACTTTCCTACTTATCCCTACACACAGGGACACCTATATTTCACACCTAGATTTCTGGACAAGGAAGAAACTGAAGCAAAGGGGCTGGAGAGGTCTCTCCACCCTCTCAATCTAACCACTAAAGTATCACATGAAACGCACCTATACCCTTGCCCCTGTACCTATGAATGCAGACATAAGCAGACTTGTAAAAGAGTGGGCCCCAGCTAAACTAGGCTTCTCCCCCTCCTTTCCAAACCAGAACAGTTCTGAATAGGGGGACACAATAGGGGATTAGGGAGCCATGGGGGCCCCATTGTGCACCATTGACCTGGTCTTGGTGCTGGCCAGAGTGAGGATTTGCTGCATGGCCCCATTGCTGGGAAGCAAAGCCGAATACAATAACCAGGCCAGGTGTGTGGGGAGATGTATGTAGGGGGAAAGATTGGATAAAAACTTAAGGGATGTCCTTAGGTGTATGGAGAAGGGCTGGAACCTACGTGCTTGGCATTCCCTTTCAACGTGAGAAACCAACAAGGAAAATTGCGGTGGGGGGGGGGGGGGGGAGGGTGACTATGGGATGATGATTGCCTTATTACCTGATATGTAATGGTCTATAGTGGCTGAAGCACTGTCCAGTTTGATTCTTATAACAACACCTTGAAGGAAGTAGGAAAGGGATGGATGATCAGCCTACATTTCAGTGATGAAGAAACAGGCTCAGGATAGGAAAATGTCCAAGAAATATGTATTAAATCTGTGGCTGAGCTGGGACTAGAACTCTGATGTTCTAGTTCCCGAGTCTGGATTTCTTCATAGAGAATACATGTTCTCTGGTTGATCTCTCTGTGGCTGGTGGGATTCGGGTTCAGAGGAGGGGAAAGTCAAGAACTGAACATAAAATGGATTGCCAGAGAACTGAAGAGTGGCTTCTTTGATTTTTCCCTCTTTTCTTAGCTCAGATATTTTTTGGTGGGTCTGAGCAGAGAGTCCTGTGTGAGATAGTAGGAAGACTTTGTGGCTATGGGGGATGGATGTTACAGTGAAGTCTTGTTAGCAAATCTCTCAACTTCTGTGTTGGGGGGACAAGTAGGTGTGAGACAGCTCCTGCTGGGGGGGGTGCGGTGTTGAACTTGACACTAGAGACTAACCAATACCAAGGTCACTTTTCACTTCTGTCACCTCTCGGCCCCCCCTGCAAGTGTAAATGAATCTGTCCCTTCTGCCCACTTCATACAGGGGGGATGAACATAACCCTACATTGAGGAAAAGTAAGGCAACACTGACAAAACAGGTAGTCTTCTGGGCATTTATATATTTTTAAATTTTCATTATAGCATAGAATCTGAGGGTAGAGCTGCAAGAAGCTTTAAAGTTCACCCAGAATAGTGCTGAAGCCTAATAAAGGGCTACCCAAGATCACAAAGTGAATAGCAGACCCAGAAGTAGAACCCACATACCCTGAGGCAGAGGGTGACACAATGGACAGAGTGCTGGGGCCTGGAAGTAGAAAGACCCTGGGCAAGTCAGGTAACATCTTGGGCTCAGTTTCTTCATCTGCAAGATGGGGGTGATAATTGCACCTATTTCCTGAACCTGTGACTAGCCAGCCAGATGGGGTGACCGATTAGAGAGGGGAAAATAGTCCAAGAAGCCAGAGTTCCAGAAAAAAAATTACTTTTATTTTATTTTTCTCCCAGTTCCCGTTCTCCTCTTTCTTGGTCCTCTAAGGCTGTGGTAATGAGATCATATTTGTAAAAAGCACTTAGCACAGTGACTGGCATGTAGTAAGGGCTCCACAAATGTTTGTTCCATTCCACTCCCCTTCCCTTGACTTCAAGTCTTGTGTACTTTCCACTGTACAATATTACCTGGGCCACACTACCTTTCTTTCCACTCTTCCTGACCTTTGTGTATGGGAGGGACAGAAGAGGAAGGAGGACAAGCCCGGGGTAGAGATGGGAAGGGAGGACTACAGCCCTTCAAAGATGAGCTAAGGTGAGAAGATTGTGGAGACCCAGGGTTGGCTAGAGGGCAAAGCACTGGCTGTGGGCACCCCCTTCATGGAGAGGAGCCTTGTCCATGGGTTCACAGACCTTGGATCTCTCCCACTAACTGATCAGTCAATGGGAATGGACTAGAAACAGGCAGGGACTGCTACCCTGCCATTTTCTTGATCAGTATCCTGACTTCTCAGTCCTCATTTCTTCTCACCCATTCCTGTTCACTGTGAAGAAAAGTAACTTCTCCCCACCTCAAGGGAAGAGAAAGGGAGCAGGGAGAGAAGGAAATGTATACAAGGAATATAGTATTGTATACTCAGAGAATTTGAGCTACTAATCCTCCAGGCCAGGAAAAACCACAGACAGGAGCTGACAAAGCTCATGGTACCTGTACCCTATGTCCAGTGTTCCCCCATACTGCTCTCGAAAGTCACTGGTGAGCCTTAGAGCACTGAACTCAAACCAGAGTTTCAGTATCTGTTGACAGCCAACTGTCACAACTGTGACCTTTGCTTCTCTGAGATGTAAGATGAGGAATTCCGACTAAAAGCCCTTTGAGCTTCAAAACTTTTTCTGTGATTTTTAAGAAACTCCCTGGGTATTGCAAGCACATACATAAACACTCCATGACTAGGGAAAAATGACTAGAAAGATCCTCCAGCCTTCCCTATTAAGATAGTAAAGCAGGGATGTTACTGACAGCTTTGGGGCTTCAAGGAGATGAGAGAATGCCAAAGGTGAAAGAAAGCTTCCTTCTTCCCAACCTCACATAAATAAATAAATTCATTTCCTCCTCTCTGCCCTTTCTGGCTGAATTTGGAAGAACCCCAGGAGACAGGATGCAAAAATATCCTGAACCTGGGGTTCAAGTATGAAGGTAACTTCCCCCAACCCTGAGGCTTTCCCTCACTTAGACATATACACACTCACATATAAACTCAGACACACATACACACTCACACATACTCATTCACACACACACTCACATAGCTGGGTGTCACTGGGATTACTATGCTAAAATTCAGCTCCAAGAAGTTGACGATCAAGTTTCCCTAGCCCCCATTTTCCATCATCTCAAAAAATTTAACAAATATCTTCTGAGCATCTATTCTATACTAGGCACGATATAAAATATGCAGGGAACAATATACAAAAAAAGCCTTCAATGAGCTACTAAAAGGAGAAGGACCAAACCAGAGAGCAGTACAACAGGGAATAGAATAAAGCATCCAATGGAGTAATATCCTGTCACCTTGCAAAGGGACATTGAAGAAGGTGGTCGTTGGCTCTCACGCAGCTAGCTTAGAAGAAAAGGTTACCAGCCCTATGCCCACCCCCACTATCTCAGGAACCGCCACCACTCTATCTCCAGTTCTCCCTCTGAACTCCACTCCTAGCTGACCCTGGAGAAGTCCTTGTCCCAAGGTAGTGGCACTGACCCCAGCCACAAAACCCAGAAGGCATTAAGGACCCCACCCCCAGACCCAAATTGGAGCACCTGCTGCCACTCAGGCCAGAGTTAACCCCTTCCTCCCCTGTGGGCAGACCTTGGTGGAAGTGGGAGAGAGAAGGGGAGGCAGGGACAAGGGAAGCCGTAGAAGTGACTGGCTTAGAGCCATGCCCACTCCCCACACTCACCCCCCCCCAAAGTTTCTTCCTTTAAAGGTTTTAAAGGATTCCACACACACAGGGTAAAAAAAGTTGGGGGAAGATGCCCACCCTGTCCCTGACTCAGCCTCAACTTACTGTTCAGAGAGACTGAGACACAATGTGGGGAAAAGGAGGAGTTGACTCTATTCTGGATCCGTGGGAAAGACAAGAATGATGGAAGCTAAAGGGGCTAGCCTGCTTACCAGGAAGGCTTTACTGGTTGCAACCTCTGGATAGCCCGGCAGAAAAGAGAGAGATGAGAAAAAGAGAAAGAGAGAAGCCCCCCTCACCCACCTAAGTTCCTCCTCCCTCTTTTACCCCCACCCCCAAGTCTGGAGTTTTGCAGTCACACTGAGACTGGAAGGTGGACAGATCACACCTCTGCTCTCCCTGTGACTCCCTCCTCCTCCTCCTCCCCTTCCTCCTCCTCCTTCTCCTTCTCCTCCTCTCCCCCCCCCCCCCCCCTTGAGGACCTGTGGTTCGAAGCTCTTTGGTTGTTCTGGGACTCTACTTCAGGGGCTGTCCACATCTGCTACTGAGTTTTGGGGGGAGAGGGGGCATCCTCCCCAAGAAATCTCTCCAATGATGGGAGCCTCCTGTCTCCTGGCAAACCTCACTCTGTAAGTCTATGTGTGCTGACTTGAGTTTTGTTACCATTTCCAGCCTTGACGGAGGTTTGATCTTACCGGGACTCCAGGGCTGCCCACTCTGACTAGATGGGAGGATGCTTGTATGTGTGTGTGTGTGTGTGTGTGTGTGTGTGTGTGTGTGTCTGTGTCTGTGTAAGCAGCAACCAAACCCTGGATTTGTTTTCTTTCTCTATGCAGATGTTTTCAGCTCCTGATCCTCTGCTGCTGCCAAACCCAGGTAGGCTAGAGTTCCCCACTATCTTTTTTTCTTCTTTACCCCAAATCTGGCTGCTCTGTGCGGGGAAGGGAGGATGGCAGAGTATTATGTGGTATCTGACCCAACTGGGGACGCTGTATGGTTTAATATCATGCAACATGATGGAGTGGACAGGGAGGGTAAGGAGGACGGTCCCTCTTGAGTTCCCCTGATTTCTCCTCTTCTCTACCTCCACCTGACCCCACCTGCCTCAGTTGTCGTCCTCTTTTTGTCTCATTTCTTTATCTGAGTCTTCCATAATTTTAAGGGGAATCCAAGACAGAAAGGCAAAAGCCTGGGGTGGGGGGAGATGAATGTGGCAAGATGCCCCCTTTGCAACAGCTGCCCAAGGAGATTGCTTTCATTTTGGAAACCAATTTTGTGGGCTCCCCCCCCCCGAATATGACATAGGTAGGCCCGGGGCCAATATCACCAATGGAACATGTTCCTGCTTATCCTAGAGAGAGGCATCAATGAAATGTCCAGGGCAGGTTGAGGGACTCTCGGCCCACAGAGCAATAGGCATCAAACCCAAAGCAGTTTGGTTGGGACTGCATCCAGAATTGTTTTACACAAATGCTCCCTCCATCACCTCCACCACCACCTCCACCACCTCTAGCCTGACCATAGGTCTCCTGCCTATTCCACCTCCCCCCACCCCAAGCTTCAACCCCTTCTCGATGCTGGGTCCTTTTTTGTGATCCTCCATAAAAGTGCAACTATTAAAATGCACTGGTCCAGAACCGTGCCGGAGAGCTGGCCTGCCTAGCGTTCCCAAGGCTGAGGCTGGGGGCTTCTCTTCACATCCAGTTGGGACTTTTTTTGAAGGTAAATGCCTTTTCTCTGGGAGAGGGAAAGGGGCTGCCTTTGAAGCAGTGGGGGGGTGGGAGAGAGAGACAACCCCCCCCTTTTTTTCTTTCCCCCTTTTGCTCCAACCCCATTCCAGGCCTTTTGCTTCACACATCCAAGGAGAGTGAGAAGAAAGCCTCGGCCTGACTGTAGGGGGGGCTGGGGGTGGGACCCAACCTGTTCTGGAAGGGGAATTAGCACAATGGTGCGGAGGGACTGGGCGTTTATTGCCCGGCCTGAGGCCCCATTCAGTTGGAAGGGAAGGTGGCAAAGCCCTCCTTTTCCCCCTTGAAGTGCCCCCGCTCCCCCTGTGGGGGGAGGTAAGCAGGCCGGACTATAGCCATGCTTGAGGGGCTGCCTGACAAGCAGCTGTCTGAGGCGGGTAGAAGGGGAGGTTCCCCCCACAGCAGGGGCATTAAAGAGCTGGGCAAGGTCCCACGGGGAGAGCGGTTTGTGGGCTGTGGGCCGTGGGGGCGTGGGGCTGCCTTTGTGCAGGGCTGGGGGTGGGGGGGGCTGGGGCTGATGGCCCCTCCCTCTGCTTCTGACCTGGAACGGACAGGGAGAATAAGGCTGCCTGCCAAGAGGGGCGGAGGGACCTGAACCTGAGCCAGGAGGCTTGAGGGGTTCAGGGAGAAGGGGCCAGCCCTAAGCCAGGGCCTGATCCCAGACAGTCAGCCTCAGTTCTCATAGAACAGGAGTGCTGAGTTTTCTCGTTGCCCTGGTGGCCTCCTGGTCATTTACCTGGTCGACCTGGCAGGGTGGAGATTGCTGTGAGAGCAGCAGTGAGGAGTTGGGGTTGGCAGGGTTAGAACTAAGAAGTACTTGCTGTTAGGTACTAGCCCAGGGGCAGAAGCAAATTGAGGAAGAGAAGAGGGGTGACCTGAGCCTCAGGAAATAGCATTATTCCTCAGCCTCCCTTTGACAAATTCCCAAATAGAAGATCGAAGAGGGCCTTCCAAGAGATTGTTCCTCTCTCAGTGACTCTATACAAATGATTGGGATTAGGGCAAAATGGGGGAAAGGGGAAGAGGAGGGGGAGAGCATAGGCGCTGGAGCTGTGACTTTGCTGGCAATGGGGGATTCTGGGTAAGGAAACTTCTTTTACCAGTGCAAGTAGGCATCGTCTAGGTAACATATTCTAGAGAGCTGTCTAGAGTAAAGTCACTTGTCCAGGGTCTGAGTCAGTATGAGTCAGGGGTGGGACTTGAACCCAGCTCCAAGGCAAATTCTTGATACTATGCTGCCTCTAGAGGATTAGCTAAAGTCAGGAAACTGAGCAGAGAGGATGTTGGAACACAGCTGAGCCAAGCTTACCAGAACCCAAATCTAGGTGGGAGGAGGGCAGATGGAATTTGGGGAAAAGCCATGTTTGGGTACCTTGAAGAGGGAGGGAAAATGCTTTGCCTTGGGAATTTTGATAGATATTTATATATAAAACTTGGGAGTTTATGTCTATATAAATATATATAGAATGTGTATATATATGTACATACATACACACATGCATTTAAAACAAGAGCCAGCAAATAAATGGACCAAGAACACAGTGGAAGATGACTTACAGAACAGGGAAGAGATAGGAAGACAAGTGTTCTTCATATATGTGTATATATATACATACACAGATGTTAACATCATTTTCTAAATAAGTAAATGGAGACCCAAAGAGAAGGTACTTGCCCTTGGTCATACAAACAGTCCCAAGCAGGAAATGAACTCAAGCCGTACTACATTCATGCTTTTACCTTTCACAACTCCCCCCACCCCCAATTTCCACATGCCCATGTCCCTCCCTGGGCTCCAGCTGTCCAGAAGTAGCAAGGCAGTACCCCTGGCCAGCCTCCAGCTGTGAGAGAGGGTCAAGTAGTGGTAACTTTGTGGCCCCAAATATCTGCACATAGGTGGGAGCAGCGAAGGCAATTGGAGTTGGCAACATTCTTTGGCTGCTGCTGCTCCTCCTTCCAAACCAACAGGGCACCTAGACCCTAAAGTCTAGGGTAGCAACAGGACCTTTGCCAAGTTCAGTGAATAGAGACCAGCTCACAGGAGACTGAAGTCAAGTGGACCAGCCATGTTTCAGGATACCCAGGTCAGCTCTTTAGAAACGCACCTCCTTCTACAGATGATTGTTTAAAATAGAGGTTCTTAACCTTTTTGGGGAGTATGCCCCTGTGGCAGTCTGGTGAAGCCTATGAACTCCTAAGAATAATACTTTCAAATAATTGAAAATGCTAGATTTTACTTAGAGGTTACTGAAAATAAAGATGTAATTGTTTTTTCCATCCAAGTTAGTGGACCCTCTATTTACAGATCTTTTTGGGAGCCCATGAATCCTAAGTTAACATCCCCTAGTTTAAAATATCCCAATGGCTTGGTTAGAAGACGAAGAGACCCTCATAAGGCCCACCAGGATCCGCTCTGTTGATTTTTCCTACCCCTTGCCAGGGATTTCGAAGCATGTAACAAGCTTAATTTCTATTAATGGATGTTATGTGGGAGAGGAGGGAGGAGAGGAGTTTCATCTTCATGGTAGATAGGGCTAAATCTGCTGATTCCCGGTTCTCAACTCTACCTCCATTCCCATATCTGAATTATATCTTTTCTCTTTCTTTCATTTGTTTTCCCATTCTCCATCTCTCTACCTCCATGTGGCTTGACAGAAGCTGCCAGGAGCAGGGACCTAGAAGTAATATTCCCTTTGTAGCCATGGAAAGTGGGAGGCAGGAGACCTGAGCTCTATTCCCAGTTCTAACATTAATTCACTGCGTGACTTTAGGCAAATCATTTACCTTCTCTGGGCCCATATTTACTTGTCTAAAAAATGAAGAGGTTAAGTTAGATTTCCCCCCTCCAACCCTAGAAAGAATAGAAATGAGAGAAGAGAGGGTGTAGTGTCCTTGGTCAACCACTGAATGGAACGTATGGAGCATGGAATCTTCTGTTCTTCCCTTTCTCAGGCTTTTGAGCACATGCTTACATGTTCCTCAGAGTTCCTGCTCCACCCTTTACCTTCTTGTCCCCACCAAGACCAACCTCACCCTTTACCCCTTCTCCTTTGGGGTGGGCCAGTAGTGGTGTTGCCCAAAGCAAATTGACACTATTTTTCCCTTGGTAATTGCAAAGGGGGAGAATCACGCGTCTCCTAATTTTAACCAGTATGTGAGGGACCAGGGTGCCATGACTGACCAGCTGAGCCGGCGGCAGATTCGAGAATACCAGCTCTACAGCCGGACCAGCGGCAAGCATGTTCAGGTCACTGGGCGCCGCATCTCCGCCACTGCTGAGGACGGCAACAAGTTTGGTGAGACCCAATCCATTTTTCCCCAGCCCTACCCCGGCCTCCTCAATCTTGACAAGGGATATACCAAATGTCATTTGGGTAACAATGACCTCTGCTGAGGGTGAGCTGGAAGGGATTAAATACTCACACTGAGAAGGGATGGGGGTGGTTGGGGAGAGTGAACCTGGCTCTGGGGTTGTGGCCGATCATGTAATGAAAAACAAAGATAGATAAATACTTGCCCAAATCTAGCTTCCTCGAAAGTAGTTGCTTCCCTCCTCCCTGCCCATTGCACTATGAGGGGTGGAGGGCCCAGGCCGGCAGCCCCGATGGACGGATCTCTCTCTCTCTCCCTCCCTTCTTCTCTGCACCTCCAACCTAAACCCCAACCTCCAAAACAGCCAAGCTCATAGTGGAGACAGATACATTTGGCAGCCGGGTTCGCATCAAGGGGGCTGAAAGTGAGAAATACATCTGCATGAGCAAGAGGGGAAAACTCATTGGGAAGGTGAGGCCTTGGTGGGAAAAAGGGTTCATGGGTGGGAGTGAAAACTGAGTTTTATGACACAGGTGTCTGTGCAGGGTGGGATGGGCAAGGTTGGAGTGGATCCTCTATGGCATCCCTCCTCCCTCTGCTGGCCACCTGGGGTCAGCACACCTTGGTGTGCATGGCCCTGGGAACAGCAGGAGGTAGGGATCCATGAACACCTGTTATTCCATCTTTCTCCAATTCCCACTTTACTTTTGACCACCCTCTTGTTTCTCCTTTGGACCCTTAAATGAGCAATCCCATCCCTTCCCTGAGTCTCACTAAGTAAACTTATCTCCCCCACCCGTCTGAGAGTGGTTCCAAAGAGAGGCCCTATGTTTATATATCTCCCCTAGTGTTAATAAATTGTCTTTATTGAGTATCTACTATATGGGTTCTGTGAGGTGAGTGATGGAGGGTAAAGAAAGGATATGATTAAGTATCTGCATGTGTAAACTAGACAAGATCTGGATATTAGGTCCTTTCTGTACTTTCCTTTTAACACCCAGGACTTAAAATGATTATAAAAATGAACAGCTAAGTGCTATCTTATATATAATTTTCTGGCATTTAAAACATGTGCATCTTCTTAAAAAAAACATATTTTTAAAAAGTGTCTTTCATTGCATCCTTCTGAGTGCTGGGCCCAAGATGCTAGCCTACCCCTGCCCAAAAGCTGCAGGAATATTCAAGGGGACAATCTGTATTGACTAAGTACAGCAAGACTGTAGGGAAGGAACTTAAAACTTCAAAAGGATCCTCTGAACCCCCACAACAACCTCCCTGTTGGAAATCAGTGGGTGATGGCTCCCCTCTCCTTCTTACCCCATTTCTAAGAACACACTCCACAAAGGCGGCTGGAATAATCGCTAGGCTGTGGGGGCTAAAGGCAGAGTTTCCAAAGGGCTGCACCCATGGCATCCCTCTAGAGATATAACTAACTTCACTGGGAACCCCACCCAGAACCCCTCTTTTCCTCCTCCCTCAGCCCAGCGGGAAGAGCAAAGACTGCGTGTTTACAGAGATTGTGCTGGAGAATAACTACACAGCCTTCCAGAACGCCCGCCATGAGGGCTGGTTCATGGCTTTCACCCGCCAAGGCCGTCCCAGGCAGGCCTCCCGCAGCCGGCAGAACCAGCGGGAGGCCCACTTCATTAAACGTCTCTACCAGGGTCAGCTGCAGTTCCCCAACCACGGGGAAAGGCAAAAGCAGTTTGAGTTTGTGGGATCAGCACCAACCCGCCGGACCAAGCGCACCCGGCGGCCCCAGCCCCTCACGTAGTCGGGGGAAAGAGGGGGCACCCTGGCCCAGAACCAACCCTCCCACCCCAGTTCCTGTAACAAGGACTGGGGTGAGGGAGGGGAGGTCACCCCCATCAGACTCACAGAGGAGCCCCATGGACCATGAGGGACTCAAGAGCTCCTCCTTTTGAAAGGGGACAGGACAGCAGAAAATGGGGGCGTCCTGGGGCTTGGGGAAAACCACCAAGAAGGTGACATCCCCCAGATCCCATATGGAATGGAAAGAGAGAGGAGGGGAGGGAAGAAGAGAAAGTTGGGGGCAGACGAGAGAGAGAGAGAGAGAGAGAGAGAGAGAGAGAGAGAGAGAGAGAG
>NW_027186880.1:0-2133 GCF_028583685.1 Petaurus breviceps papuanus | reverse complement strand
GAGAGAGAGAGAGAGAGAGAGAGAGAGAGAGAGAGAGAGAGAGAGAGGAGAGAGAGAGAGAGAGATTGCTCTCCCGTTTAGGGCAACTGGGCAGAGACCAAAGAGAGAACTCCCAAGTGTCACTCTGAGCACAGGCACCTAGCTCCAATCTCCAGGGAAATGGAGCGGAAACGGCTCAGAAATGACACAGATATGACAGATGGACTCCAGGGTTTGCAGATACTCTTGGACAGCTCTCCACATATTTTGCTCGGTGTTCGTCGCTATCGCTCCCCAATCCCTATTGGCATGAATCCTTATTGTAGGAACCAGCCTCTCCTGCCCCACTTTTTAATGGAAAGGAAAAAAAAAAAAGGCTGGCCATCCTATGTGTATTTCACCATTCTGCCACTCCTCGAATAAAATCATTTTCCTGCGAAGGGTAGGGGCTTTTTTATTTCTTTGTTTGTTTGGGAGGAGGGTGAAGGGGATCCAGCGATTACAATAATCTACTAACAAACTGGGGGCCAGATAAGAGCCACTCTCCCCCAGAGAGCCGGGAGCAGAGCCGCGAGATAGAGAGCGGAGGTGGCGCTACCAGGGGCAGCTCTAGAGGCCGCGAGTCGGCAGCCCAGGGAAGGGCTTGGCAAACTTCCTTTTAGTGCGGCGGGGAGGGGGACCTGAACCAACCTTGTCCCAGGATGTTTTGGCTTCTGGGGAGAAACTTACAGGGGGGGGGGGGGGGGGGGAGGAAGGGGACTTGTCCTGGTTGTGGGGCGGGGGAGGGGAGAAAGATAGTCTGGAAGCCCTCACCGCATAAGAGGGAAGGGGTAGTTTTATAGTGACCTAGCCAAGGACTAGCGTCTTTTTTGTGGGTGTGGGAGGTGGGTGTGTGTCACCTGTCACGGCGGCGAAAACTAAACCTATTCGACTAATTTGAACAAGTGAGGGGAGGGGGGACCAGAGAACTGGTGGAGGTGGAGGATGGGCTCGGGCAACAACCTGGCACAAAGAAGCGAAGTCTCTCCCTGCCCACACACACAGGCGCGCACACACCGCACACAAACTGCCCCCGCCTTTGGCTAGGATGGTGCGGGGCACCCAGACCCCGGGTTTGGCCCTGGCACTGCCCCCGGGTTCCCCAGTGGCCAAACTGCTGAACTGGCCCATTCTCTACAGCCCGCCTCCCAGTGGCCGCCGAGCCGGCCCCCGGAACACCTGAAGCTGCAGAGGGCGAGGGTGGAAAAGATCCCCCGGTAGCCAACTGTGTTCCTCCGATCGATCGGGTGAGGATGGGAAACGGAGAGGTAGTGATTCAGAGGGCAGAGCGGGTGCGGTGCGCCAAGGCTGCCCAGGCCGGGCTAGGGACGCGAAGCAGACCCACCTGATCGGGAATCTCAGTGCGTGGAATAGTAGGGCCTGGTGCGCGAGGTTGGGGGCGGGGAGAGACCTAAGTGCAGGGCCCCCTCCCCTTCTCCTTCCCTGGGGTCACTCCGAGTGGCACCCTGCCAGAAACCTCTGGGTGGGTGGGTTGGTAGGGGAGTGAAGGTTTGCTTCGTTCCCCCAGGGAGGGGAACTGAGCCACCATAAAAAGAGGTCTTTTTACTCCCTGTGTCCTTTTCCTTTTTTCTGCCCTGCTTAATCTGGCAAGGTGTGAGGTCAGTTTCCCACCGCCACACTGCTCCACCTCCCACCCCCTAACCCCTACCCAAGGAGCTATGAGATTTCCTCCCTAGGCCCTTCTTCAGGAGGTCGGACACAAGCGCAGCCCTAAGATGGGAGTTCTAAGCCACGCGTGTAAACACGCGTGTGTGCCTGCTGGCTCTGCCTCAGTTTCCCCATATGAGGGAGACTTGGACCTTCCCTTTTCCTTCTGGAGGATTTTCATTGATGTAGTCGGGTTGGGGGTGGAATGAAGGAAAAACACCTTCCCTTCCCTAGAATGGGAACATTAGAAGCTTGAGAGGGGAAGGAGTCAAACTTTACTTCTAAACTGTCGGGCATCGGGCGGACGGTGCCCTCGCTTTTCGGCTAAGACAAACAGCCACTTCCTCCCGCCTCCAACAGACGCCCCTCAGCCCAACTATTTAGAAGGTGGTAGCTGCAGCCAAGAGGGAGGTCCCCCAGACCCCCATGGCAGGCTCCCCTCCCCCT
>NW_027186879.1:0-15531 GCF_028583685.1 Petaurus breviceps papuanus | reverse complement strand
CTTAGAGCTGAATAACCACCTTGCTTTGGAGAAGCCTTCTTCTTGCAGCTCAGCCTCTTGCACAGGCTGGGGTCCGAGCTCTTTAAAGGGTTAACCAGTTCTTTTCTATGTAGGGAGGGCCCCTCAACAAAGTCAGAAAAACAAACCGAATTTCTCATGGGAGTAAGGATCTAGGGGATATAGTTAGGATTTGGGGGAGTGTGTTCGGAAGCCCCTCAGTGGGCCCAGCAATTCAGTTTAGGGTTAACAAAGTCAAATGTGAAAACAGCAACCAAACCGCCATCCCCACTGTACCCCAAACTAGGTTCCCCACCCTGGACCCTTCTACTTTCAGGAAATCTCCACCCCCCACCTCCACCCCTGCCCCACCCTTACTATGCATGGAAAGGGCTATAAGCCAGCTAGCATAAGCACCTAAAACACACTAGAGACGAATTTCCATTGAATAGTGTTATTTAGCAGTCCTCTTACCTCCTGGACTAGCTTCGAGGGAGCCCTAGTGGTATGCGGCCCCTAATCTGGGAGCCCCAGTTCTTAAGGATGCTCTTTTCTACTTGTGGTCCTGAGAGGCTGGAGGCAGAGGAAAGGTAAGGAAATGGGAGGCGGGAGGGGTGTTGGGAAGGGAGTGGGACTAGGGCTAGAGAAAGAAAGTGTGGACATGATTCGGGATGGGGGAAGAGTGACCTAATTAGGGGTGAGGCCAGAGCCACTCTGTAGGTCCTCAACTGAGGGCTGGAAGCTATGACAAAGTCACCTTGGAGAGAGACGGCTGGCGAGTAATGGGGGCAGAGGGAAGGTCTGCATATGCCCACCCCTCCTCTTGGCCCGGTGTATGGGAGGATGGGCTGGGAGACTGAGAGCAAAAGAACGTTGGGTCAAAGCTAGGTTTCCAAGGATACCTGAGGGTAGCAGGAATGGAGTGACCAAGACAGCTCTGGAGTGCGGGCTTCCAGAGGGCAGACACTAGAAAGAACCAGGAGTCCATTGGGGTGGATGGCCAGACCAGACTGACTCTTGCTACTAATCTCTCAAGAGATGAATACAATCAGAGTGTCAGAATTGGTGTCAGGTGGGAAAGGGATTGGATTTTTCTTTGAAGCCAGAGAGCAGAGCTATAACCAGTGGGGAAATGTTAGAGAAGTCAAGGTCTGGACTTGGGGTCCCTCTCCAATCCTGTCACTTCCATTTCTAATCTGTGTGACACTGGGCAAGCCCCTCCTGGGCCTCAATTTCCTCATCACTTGAAATGAGACAATCTGCCAAGAGCCTCTAGGTACCCTCCCTCCCTTCTAACTCTCCTAGTTGGCTTCTTTGTTCAATCTGGGTCCCTCTAACAGCAGAGATGGATGGTTTAAGAGAGTTGAAGATGAGGTTGGATGGAGATGGGGGGGGGAGCAAAGAAGGGAGGATTTTGAGACTGCTCAATATTCGCTTCCAGAATAAAGTGGTTTTCCTAAAGCGCATGTCTGATCATGGCACTCCCCTGCTCAATAAACTCCAGGCTCACTGTTGCCTCCAGGAACAAATACAAAACGTTCTTTTTGCTATGTAAAGTCCTTCATGACCTGCCTCCCTTTCCAGTCTTCTTCTACGTCACTCGCTGACAACTTCCTTCAGTCCACTCTCTGGTCTCCTGGCCATTCCATGAGCAAGAGGCTCCATCTCTTGGTTCTAAGAAAATCTCCCTATTTATCCTTCATATAACTTGCTTTGTTGACATGTCTTCTCCTCAGTTAGATTGTGAACTCCTTGAGGGCAGGGACTGTCTTTGGCTTCATTTTGTATCCCCTGCCCCCGGAATAGATACTTAATAAATGTTTATTGATTGGGGTTACGGGCCAGACTGTAAGGCCTGCTGCTCAGGTCAAGCTCCCTTTTACAGCTAATGATGCCCAGGTCCAGAAAGGGAACAGACTTTGCCCGAGGTCATTAAATTAAAAGGGAAAGAGGCCAGAGGCAAACCCAGGGTCTCGGTTTTAAGACCAACAAGCATTTATTATTACTATATAGAGGTCGACAGGAGTAGGGTGGGGGGCTGGGGTCAGGGGGACCCTGGGCGAGTGAAAACCTCTGTTTGCCTCACTTTCGACTGTAACATGGGGAGAGTAACAGCCCCTACCTCCTAAACTTGTGCAGATCAAATGAGGTATATGTAAAAGTGCTCAGCACTGTAAGAACTATAGAAATGCTTATTCCTTCTCTCCAACTAGGTATGGAAGGGGGCGGGGAGGGGGCTGAATGCCCCCTGAGATCACGCTGGTTCTGAGCCTCTCCAGACAAACTTGAATCTACCCAGGAGACAGCTAATTGGGTAAGGTCACAATTTGAAGCTGCAGAACCAGGTTTTCGAATCAGGCCCCCTAACTCCAACTTCTAGCCTCAGCTCCTTGCCCTGCAGCTGGCGCTGAAGGAGTACACAGACGTTTTCCCCGGGCAGGCAAGAAGAAGCCAGGAAGAGAACGCCGCCGTGGCCATGGCCAGAGAAGCAGTGAGCGGCTCCAGAAGGCTCAGGAATGAGCGAATCCCACTGGACATTGCAATCGGAATGCGTGCTGCTGCGAAGGCCTCTGGGCTCGGTCCAGCGGCTCCACCGGAGCTCCCAGGATCCTTGGAAAGGACCAAAAGAAGGCGAACTCTCCTGGAGGGAGGCCCCGAAGAGCTGGATTAGCTCTAGAAGGGTTTACCTTTCCACTCAGTTCTAAGTAGTGGAGAGTCTACGTCCCTGGGACTGGCCTGGGACTTTGTAAACAATCTTGGCAACTCCTCCCAGGCTCCCCCACGTCCCCTCCCTCCCGTCTCGTCTGGCCAGCGGGCTGGGCCAGGCTGCTTTTGTGTTTGTGTGCTGGTGTGTCGGGGGGGCGGGCCCCGGAGAGGCGGAGACACTTGGGGCAGCAGCTTGGGATCTCTAGCTTTTCTCCGACTTACGGACCGACGCTCCACGCCAGGCTACCCTGCCCGACCTCTCTCTCGTCAGTCGCTGCTGCCCGGACCTGGTCATGGGCCTGCCGCCCCCCACCCAGCATTATTTCCGATCGGACAGCAGCGAGTCTTCGGCGTGCATGATGGGGGCCCCTGAGGATCCCGAAGTCCCGAGGAGGAAGCAGGGGAGGTCGGGGTCTTGCAGCCCCGTGTGGCTCGCAACCACGGCTATGGCCATTCTGGCGCTGCAGGTCGCCTCCACCACTGGCCTCTTTGTCTATTTCACCATGTCCATTTCCAAGGTGAGCCGGGCCTGGAGCTCCGCTGAGGAGAGGGCGGGGGGGGGGGGTGGCCTGCGAGCTTCCTCCATTTCCCCACCTTTCTCCAGAAAACCCAGGCACTGGCGGCAGACAGGTAAGGGAAGGCACGTCTGTGTGCCCCTCGATCTATCCGTTCAGGCTTTGGAGGAGCTCCCCTGGAGCAAGGGGCGAGTTAGTAAAAAGCTTTACGCGGAATTGTGCCAGGGAAGGGCTCTGTTTTCTTTGCGATCTTGTTGTCCACTAGTAGTAGTCTGTGCATATACATAGACCCTCAGTCCTGCGAAGGCGGCGTCCAGGAGACGCCTTTGCTTTCCCAGGAGTTTGATGACTCAAGCCATATGGATGGATGGGTGAAGGCTAGTCGCCTGGCCAGGTTCGGCTTCCCTCTCAGCCCTGGGGCTTCGTGGGCAGGGAGAGCTTGCTGGCAGTTTGCGGTCTTGCCCTGCAAGCCCTCGGATGGTCCCTCGCGGCCATGACCTCCACGCGAGTCCCTGCTCGGGACCTAAGGCTCCTCACCTCGCTCGTGAGGACCTGAACTCCAGGACAAAGGGCAGGGTCGTTAGCTGTAAACGAAAACGAAAGCGAAGGCCGTGCGCCCGAGGCAGGCTGTGGAAAAACAAAAGGAAGTCTGAGGGAAAGCTGGGCAGAGGTGGGCTGGAATGGGGCGGGAGTGCAGGAGCGGGCGCCGGGCGGGGCCGGGAGGGGGGGGGAGTTCCCTGGCTGGCCAGGTCGAAGTGCTCTCTGGCAAAACCGCAGCCCCTGTGAACACAGTCCACGGTGACTACCCTTCCCCCACCTCTGTAGGTCACCTGGGAGCTTTGACCTTTTTTGAATCCCCGTTCCTACCCCCTAATTTAACCCCCGGGGAAACTGAGGCTCAGCTTGATTAGAACCGAAGTCCTTTGACTCCAGATCCAGCACTCTGCGCCTCCTCTCTTACTCCCAAGCTCACGGGGTTACCTTAGCTCAGAAGAGCTGAGTCAAGCTGAGGAGGTGGGAGTAGTGAGCTCCCTTTCGAAAAGGGAATATGAAATACTCGTTTCCGAGGCTGCTTTTCTGACCAGAGACCTGCTTACCTCAGTATAAATAAAATAGCCCTTCCGGTTGAGGCACCTCCTGGTGCTATCAGCCTAGATACACTTCGGGAACTTCTTCCTTATTGGGGGGCTTATTGCCCCATAGATGGAAATTGGGGGACCTTCAGTATCTGGCACTTACCCCAGAGGAGCCACCACCAGCTCCCCTTACAAGTATTCAGGGTCACAAGTCTTCACTACAGTTTTCTTTGCAAATTAAAGAGAACTGTGGATCATCCTCCCTCATGGCCCTCTTCAGTGCCCCCCTCACTTAAATCTGTGACCTGTTCCCAGCAGGTACCAGGTCTTCCCACTGTTGAGCTTTCCTCTGTATTAGAAGGGACTTACTCATTGCTTTGTTTCTCACTCTTGAGCAGGTGGCCTCCAAGCCTTAGCTCATAGCCTGATTTATCTCTGGACTATTTAAATTTGCTACTGTTTGGCACCCAGGTGGCACAGACTACATACCCTCCTCCAAAGGGGCCCCTTCAAGTGACTGTGGGCCACTTCTGTGGAAGGGAGGCTCCTTTTGCCATTCTGGTTGTTGTCATGGTGAGCATCTTCCATTGACAATTTCAGGGGTCCAGAGAGGTGCTCCCCATTTTTTCATTTGTCTTTCTGTCGTTCATCCTCTGCCAGGGTGGCTGGGCCTGCTATGCTAACACCACCTCCTAGCCGCTGCCACTTCTCTCAGAGCAGGCACCAGGGACCTGTGTCCAGTTTAGCTCCCACTGCCTTGGGCCTTGGCACTCTGCAATATGTGCACTCCAGTTTTGTGAGGCTGCCATTTGGCAGAGCAGAAGATGAGTCTCACAGGTAAACTGTGGCAGAGTGAAAAAAAGCCAGACCCAGGGAGTTTGGAGACCTGGGTTCTGTTCCACCTCTGCCACTGTGGCTGTGGGAATCCATGCAGCTCACTAGACTTCCCCAGGGCTCCCTCCTTTTACTGCTGAGCCTAAAGGCCCCTCCAGTCCTAACTTTCTACCAGTCTCCAGAGCTCTGGCTTGTCTGAGCCAGTCACAAAGCTGAGGCTCAGAGCCAGAACTTCTGACGCACAGCTCCAGGATCTTTTCTGGGTGGGGAAAGGGTGGCTAGCAAATGCCAACTGTTTGCCCCATGCGATATATGGTGACTGATTCTTGGGAAATCTTGGAAATAAGTTACAGAGCCTCAGGAAGGTAGGGAGGGAGGGAGGGAGGCAGTCCCCTCCCTCTTTCCACCCTCCCAGGCACACACTTTTGGTCTGGTCTGATTGCCTCCATCTGAGCTCACAGAGTTATTACCATCAGCCCCTCCTTATCCTGGGCTTGGCTCTAACTGCCCTCTCCGATGCCTGCTGTTACCCAAGTTGCCCCTGCAAGCCTTGCCTTTTCCAGAATGGAGCAGGCCCAGGCTCACAGCCAATGCAAAAGCTTAGTTTGTAGTTCCTGAAACTTGGTTTGTGGGTCAGTTTTTCCCAGGGTATGTCGGGACCGCTGTCTTACCCCACCCCACCCCACCTCACTTATACCTTGGATTACTTTTATTTTTAAAAATGTATTGATACTTGGATTTGACCCAGTCAGCAAGCACCTACTATGTTCCAAGCACTGTACTAAGTCCAGGGAATTCAGAGAAAGACAAAAACTTGGTGTCCCTCCCCTAGATGAGCTCACCTTCAAATGGGGGAAAGCACACATTTCAGGTTACAACTGTGTACATGCATGATGTATACGGGGCAGGTAGGACGGAACCTCAAGAGGGACTGGCAGGAAGGGGACTCAAGAGAGGCTGAGGCTGCTGGGGTACTCACTGTGTCCACCTTAGCCAGCCCCTGATTCTTTTTCTGTATTATAAGGAAGAGTTCAGCTGGGGAGGGGATGGTATTTCCAGAAATGACTAAATATTGAAGACATCAATAGAATTGGTTATTTCTAAAATGTTGTTAAGTCAGCTTCCCCAGCTACTAGCTCTTGGGCATTCTAGGTTCAAGGGGATCTAGGTCCACCTGACATAGGTCAAAGCCCACTTCTCCCTTTATCTCAATCCCTGAAACAAGGGAAGCCAAATGGACCTTCTGAATTAAAAAAGTTGTAGTATGAAGAGCTGAATGGCCCCTTGTGGCCCATTGAGTCTATGAGGAAACTGAGGCCCAGAGAGAAGTCATTCATCCAAGATGGCACAGAGTGGGGAAGCTGGGATTAGGCCAATCCAGGCCAGTTCTGCTACATCTGCTATTGCACCACTTGCAGAGCAGGCAGGTGCTCAGTAAACTGTTTGGTGATAGGAATGGGTTGTTAATTTCATAGCACTTGTCCCATTTTAGGTTGGAACTGGGTCTCCCAAGGCTAGATGTTCCTTGAAGGGGATACTGGGATTGGAACCCAGTTCCTTTCCAGACTCCAAATGCAGGCCTTTTACCTTCACACCAAAGGGGGTGTCTGTCTGTCTGTCTCTCTCCATTTTTATCTTCCAGTCTTTTGGCTGTCTCACTAGCCCAGGATACCAAGATGGAAGGCATCTCCTCAGCCTCAGAGAGTCTTTCTTGTTACTGGGCCATGTGCAAACACAACTTACTAGCTCTGAGAGGCCTTAGCCCTCCAGAGGAAGACAGGCTGAAAGAGAACACAACTAGGCACTCCACTGGCATTTAGGGAGCCCTGCCTGACTGCCAGACTTGCACTGGGCATAGAGTGGGGGAGGGGGCAGAGAAGTGTTAGGACCCAGCACAGTCTTCTTGACAGGGAAAAGGCTGATTGGCTCCTCAGTTGGTTTCTGGACTGAGGCACTCATTCCCCTTTGGACTTCTGGGTGCTGCCCCTTGGTACAGAAGGGCTCGAGGATCAGGGACAGTCTAGTGGGCTCGGTGGGCCTTTCTCAGGCAATGGATTCTGTCCACCAGAACAACACCCAGGTGCTTTTGGGGACAAAGAAACTGTTAGCAGAGCTCTGAGTGGTACCGCATGGCACACCTAGACTGGTCTGTCAGGGACTTGGCACAGGGGTGGTGTTGGCACAGGGATTGGGAGGCAGGTGGGGTGACATGGCAGAGGGTGGAAACCTGGGTTCTGATCTCACCTCAGCCACTTCATCTATAGGGCCCTTCCCCTCTCTGGGGCTCAGTTTCCCCATCTAGAAAATGAATGGACCTTGTGTTGGAAAAGATGATCCTATAAATTCTTTCTAGGTCAATGTGTATGTCTTTCACAGTTATGTTTTTTGGGGGCTGGCCAGAGATTCAGGGCAGCATTGTAGGGTTATATAGTAAGTCGGGAGAGCTAGTTAGTACTAGCCAGGGGACCCTGGACAGGAAACTAACTCGGATTTGTTATTTCACTTGTCAAACTGGGGAAGTAATAACCCAGGGTGTCTCAGAATTCTTTGTGCACATCATCAGCGGTCATTCTGTGGAGGAGGAAACATGTGCCTGGGAGAGCCCCCCCCCCCCCCCTGATCCCTGGAGAGCCAATTCTGCTCCCCTGCTAACCCCCACCGGCTGACTCTTCAGTCCCTGGGAGGTCTCAAGTGAGGAAGGCTAGGGCCCCTGGGCACTGAGCTGTGGAGCGGAGGAGCCAGTGACTGGAACTGGCACAGAAAAGGATGCAGAACCCCTGGGTCCTCGTTTCCCTCCAGCCCTGAACTGGGGCACCTGCCATCTGAATAATGCCATTTCTTTGACATGTTTTCAAGCATTGCTGTAATGCACAGTCAAGACTCTTCATGTCTTTTAAGATAACTTTGATTGTTGCCTCTCGTTTTTTACTGGCACTGTTGGCACTGGACGTATGCTATGCCACCTTGGGAATGAATCCTCTCAGAAGCAGGAAAAACATTTCAGCCCAATCACCCCAGAGCGATGCCAGCTTATGCCATTGTGCCATTAGTCTGTCTTCCTTAGTACTCTCTTCATTCCTTCCCATTGCCACAATCATCCCTGCCAGCTGGGCATCTGAGCGCTGTTTAAATGCTAAAGCTGCGGCACAGGTAGCTGGGAGTATTCGAGATGTGTCACACTTAAAAGATGTCCAAGGGAGGGTACGAGGAAGAGAGCTCTGCCTGACTGCCATCCATAGCTCACTTTGGCCTCTAAGACTATTTTCTTGAGCCTCATAACAACCCTGTGAGATGCCAGTGAAGCCACCTTGGGTAGCTGGGTGGCACAGTGGATAGAGTGAGCATTGGCCTGGACTCAGGAAGATCTAAGTTCAAATGTGACCTCAGACACTTACTAGCTAAGAAAACCCCAAATGGGGTTCAGACCCAACTGAAAAGCAACTAAACAACAATGAAGGAAATTGAGGCTCGAGAACAGGGCCCAGCATAGCAGCTTCTAAGAGTCAGGAGGATTTGAATACAGGCCCCAGCTTGGCAGTCCTATCCTTTCATCACCTCTAAACATAACCCTAAACTAAATCAGCTGGAAAATAAGGTCCTTGTGGTATCAGGCCTCTCTCGAGCTACTTCCACTGAGATCCCAAGCAGCAACTTCTAGGCCATCTTCGTTGCTCTCATGGGGGCTCCTGTTTTCTCACGTCTGTTTCCTTGGGTGTAAACTGTCTCCAATGGATTGGACACTTCCAGCTTGTCCTCTCATTGGGTGAGCAGGCAGGGCCTGGACTGGGCCAGGGCTCTCATCGCCTTTTTTCAGGCCCTGGGATCTACCAAAGTGGCCAGGGTAGTTTGCCCCAACACTAAGGCTGTTTGAGATATGATGAGTCTGAAATGAGTTAGCGAATGTGAAGCCATTTGCAAACCTTGTAGTCATGGTATTGTTGCCGGCCATCCAGCTGCTGCCACCACTTTTCTTCGACAGACCTTATCTCTGCTTCCTGCCCAGCCTGACGGTCTCCTCCTGTGGCTCAGTGCTGTCACTGCTTTATTTGGGGCATGGTTTGGGTTTTCAGGTCAGGGCCTGACACTTTTGCCTTTACTGTGGTGTAAGTTGGGTCCCAAAGCTTGGGCCTTGTGAGAGCTATTTTAGCTTCAGAGAGACCTGCCTCCCCTAATGACCTCCAACTTCATGGCAGTGGTTTAATGGCATGAGGGTACTGACCTGAGAACAAGCAAGACTAATGCAGACTGACCTCCCCCCAGGTGGGGCCTATTAGGGAGAATGGCCTGAACCAAGAAAGCGTGAAAGCAGCCAGGGACAGCACGGAGTCTGTATCAGATCTCTGGTGCAGGGAACAGGAAGGGAGGGATGAAAACAGAGATGAGGAGGAAGAAAAGAAGTGAATGAGAGGATCGAGGAGAGAAGGTGGGTCGCAGGCACATGAAGGGGAGACAGAGGAGCTCAAACTGGGCTGCCAGAGGAAGGGCAGGAGAGAGGCACCAGCAGTGTGCCTCAGTTAATTAAATTAGAATGTTCTAAACAGGACCCACCCATGACACCACTCGGCATCCCCAGTTCTCAAGCTTTGTCTCAGGACCCCTTTATTTATTGAAGACCTCCCTGAAGAGCTTTTATGTGGATTGTAGTTACCATATTGGAAATTAAAATGTCTTCATATTATGAAAATACTTTTAACCTTGTGGACCCCTCTAAAATGGTCTCAGGGATCCCCAGACCACACTTGAAGAACCACATGGGATGCAGTGGGGGTATGAGAATAGCCTGGGGGAGGGAGGGACAGGGAGGGGTGCCAAGTGGGTCCAGAGAGAGCTTGGCCCAAAGAATATAGGGGATTTAGGATGAGAAGTTTTGATCAGTGAGAAAGAACCCAGCTCCTAGTGAGCAGTCCATGTGTAGTCCCCAGATTGGGGGTGGGGCAGGGAATGCTACTGACAGGGATGTTTTACCATTCTGCCTCAGCCCAGGCCTGCTGAGAAGCCTGAAGCCTTGTTTCGGCCAATTCAATTCAATAGACATTTCTACAGGCTTTTCCTTCAGACTTTCTCCAAACCTGGTTTTCTTCTTAACTCTGGTCAAGCTGGGAGAGTTACTCTTGGATTCTCCTACATCTTCCCTTAACAAAGGTAGGTATTCATGTACCCATTTTTCAGACGAATGAAGTGAGGTTTAGGAAACTTAAACAACGTGGCCCCTAGTTGCACAGTGTTGAGTTAAAGGCAAATCAGGGTCAGACTCCTTGGCTTGAATTTGAGTTGAAATCTTGGCTGCCAAGAGAATGAGGTGATAGATTTGGGGTGTGTATGTCTGTCTTTAGTTAAAGACCCAGGCCCAGGGGATTCCAGAGGAGCTGAAGTGCCTCCAGCTGATCAACAGCCTGCAAGAGAACCCAAACCTAGAAGAGCTGATCAACAACCAGACATGCCTCAAACTCATGGGCAGCATCAAATCCTACTTGAGCTCGGTGAGCAGCCCTAGGGAGCACGGCCCTGGAGAGCACCACCCCGGGGAGCCAGCCTTGGGGAACACTGTCCCGGGAAGCACAATCCTGGGGAGGAGGCTTCTTTCTGACCTGACCCTATGCCTGTCTGTGTCACACACACAAGCAAAAATGTGCTCTTACATATGCTGTAGTGCACACACGTGTGCACACACACCTATCCCCCTCCACAGACGCCCCCCCCCCCCCACACACCTCCCCACCCACAGACACAGACACGCTGCCCCCACACATACCCTATACGCAGACATATATATATATATACACATACACCCCCACACACACAGACACATATACCCCCCATACCCCTACCTCCCCCACATACACACACACACACACACCCCTCCTCATCAGTTTCCAGCTCTTCATAACTCTTAAACATGACTCTCTTCTGTGCATTCTTCAGTCCAGCCTCACACAGGACCCTTGGTATCTATTGTTCAGTCGTGTCTAATTATTTTTGACCCCACCTGGGGTTTTCTTGGCAAAGATACAGAGTAGTCTGTCATTTCCTTCTCTAGCTAATTTCATAGATGATGAAACTGAGGGCAACAGGGTGAAGTGACTTGCCCAGGGTCACTCAGCTAGGAAGTGTCTGAGGCCACATTGGAACTCAGGAAGATGAGGCACTTGATGCAGTATGGTGCCCCTAGCAGCCCCTATGTGCCTGGCATATAGTAGGTGCTTAAATGTTGATTGATTTGGGACCTCTCAGCTCAGGTCTCTCTTTTTCTCTTCCAGGTGACTGAAAACATTCTCCACCGGAGTTTGCAGAAAGGTGAGCTGATCCCCTCAGCACTCTTAGAGAAATAGTCATAATATTATCAGCTAGCATTTAAATTGAGCTTGGAGATTTGTAGAACAACTGTATGCATGTCAGCTCATTTGACCCTCACAACAACCCTGGGGAGGTGAGTGCTATTTTTATTCCCATTTTATGTATAAGGAAAGTGAGGCTGACAGCAGTTAAGTGACTTGCCCAGGGCCAACTATCTGAGGCTGGATTTGAACTTGTATCTCTG
The DNA here is from genome assembly GCF_028583685.1 of Petaurus breviceps papuanus. Lineage (NCBI taxonomy): Eukaryota > Metazoa > Chordata > Mammalia > Diprotodontia > Petauridae > Petaurus > Petaurus breviceps. Next base: position 3,865 of record NW_027186879.1, on the reverse strand, counting down.
ATGGATACAGTGCTTGATATTCTTTGTTCCAAATGTCTAGAACAGTGATGAACTGGTAGGTGTTTAATAAAAATTGACTAGTTTGTGAGGTTGAATCAGTCAAGCAGCAGGCATTTATTAAGCACCTACTGTGTTCCATGCATTGTGCTGGAGGCTAAGGCTCCAAGGAGAGATACTGGAAACAATCTCTCTCTCCCTTTTCTCTCCACACCCCTCTGTTTTGGCTGTTCATATCTCCTCCTGCCTAATCTGAAGAAGGGAGTGGGGCCGAGGCCGGGGGTTGGGGGTGGAGACAGCAGCTTCAGATAGGCAGTACATTAAATTCTGTATCTGCCAAATGAGTACAAGGGAGTGGGGAGGGCAGGAGCAGTGGATGAGGCTGGGGGGGTGATTCTTGTGGAAGGTGGGGTTTGAATTCCAGGCTGCTGAGATGAGGAGAGAATATCTCGGAAGAGCGTCCAAGGGGGGGGGGGGGGGGGGGGGGGGGGTGTTTGTGGGGGGGGGGGGGTGGGGGTGGGGGGGGGGGACACGACGCTCTTCCGTGGGGGGGGGGGGGGAGGGGGGACAACCTGGGCAAATGAAGGGTCTTCATTGAGGGATGCTGGGAAGGGAAGGCTTCCAAAGAGATTTCAATGCCACAGAAAACAGATGACATTGGATCCTTGAGTCAGTAAAGGTTTGTCAAGGAGTGGGCAATGTTGTGAGACCTGTGGGGAGGAAGGATTAGAGAGGGGAGAGAACATCAAGTCAGGGAGAGCTGGGTTCAAGTTGTGTTCTTCGTCTCTGGGCAAATCACTTAGTGTCAGTTGGAATGTCTGTAAAATGGTGCTTAGAATGCTTGTGAGTAGTTATGAAGCTCACAGGGTTGATTCAAGGAAGGGGAGGGGCTGCTGCCTCTTCCCCTTGGACTCTGGACCAGGAAGTGTGCACTTTTTCTCTCAGTCCCTCTCTCATCTTTCTCTCTCCCCACCTTTCTCTTCTCCTCTCTCCTTTTCTCTGTCTCTCTCTCCCCTTTTCCCTCCACACCCCTCTGAAGAAGGGAGTGGGGGAAGGGAAAGTCATCCTCTTGGCCTTGAGGTCTGGGGTCAGGGATGGGGTGTAGCACAAGTAGCCTCCCCCATTTCTCCTCTGGCTTTCTCATTTGCCTTTTTCTGTAGGTTTGACAAGTACCTCTACAGGCATGGAGGGGCAGCCACCAATGACACACCCATTCTCCATAGGAGCTCAGCCCTCAGCCCATGTCACCCTCATCCCCTATACTGCTGCCAGTTCCGGTGAGTGCAGACCCTGCCCCACCCAGAGGCCTACCATCCTTTCACCCAGGACCACCATGGTCTCCAGGAGACTAAGAATGGGCCCTAGCACCATATCAGGCCTTCACTTATTCCTTGCTGAAAGAACATGGAAGGATAGCATTCCAGCCTAGGAATGCATCACAGTATTCCCCTCCCTTGCTCTACCTGGGATTCCTCCCCTTCTATTCAAGTGATGTGGGAGCCTCAGCCAGTCAGTATTTACTAAATATCCAGTGATTGGCCCAGCCCTAGCTTAATGGGGGGACACTGAAGAAGAAGCAAGATCCCTGACCTCTGGGAGTTTCTTGACCAGTTGGAGAAACAAAAGAAGACTAACAGAGACCAGAGAATCTGGGATCCAATCCCAGCTCCATAACTGCGACTTTGAGCAAGACATTTCCCCTTCTCTGGGTGTGCTTCCACAATGGCTCTCCCATCTCCTGCCTCTGCCTCTCCATGGGGGAAGGGGAGAGTAGGGGGGAGGAGGTGTGGGGGAATGTGGGTAATTGCAGAGAGGGAGCTTTAGGCAAAGCTTGGTAATGTGGTAACATGGGTGGCTTTCTCCTCTCTGGAGGTCACCAAGCAGAGACTGGATGCCCATTTGTTTGGTATGGGCTACTGAGGATTCCTTTGGTGAAGGCCTTGGCCATGTGAAATGGGACAGGAGGCTAGGGATCCATTTCTCTTCTAACTCTGTGCCTTTCTCCCTGCCTAGTCTCCCTGTTTCTAGTCTCTGGCCTTTCAAATCTGTTCTCCATCCAGTAGGTGCTTTTTTTTGTTGCTTTTTGGAGGGCAGTTAAGTGACTTGCTCAAGGTCACACGGCTAGTTTTTGTGTTAAGTGTCTGAGGCCGGATTTGAACTTAGGTCCTCCTGATTCCAGGGCCGGTGCTCTATTCACTGTGCCACCTAGCCACCCCCAGTAGGCGCTTAATAATTGCTTATTGAGTTGAACTGTATCCCATTCATCTCCCTCTAGGCAACCTTGATCACCTTGGGGAGCTGCCCCAGTCCTGCCGCTACCCTCTGCACAACTGGAAGTCTCGAGGCCTGCTGTCCCATCTTCGGAATATCACCTTCAAGGCAGGTGCACTAAGAGTCAGTCAGGGGGGCAAGTACTATGTCTACTCTCAGATCTACTTCCGCTACCCAGCAGAGGCTGAAGGGAGCCAGCCCTCAAGCCAGCAGCTGGTACAGTGCATTAGCCGGCAGACAACCTACCGCCAGCCCATCCTGCTCCTGAAAGGTGTGGCCACCAAGTGCTGGTCTCCAGAGGCTGAATACGGCCTCCACGCCATCTACCAGGGGGGCCTCTTTGAGTTGAAGGCAGGGGATGAACTCCTGGTATCTGTTTCTTCCCTGGCTGTGGATGATACCGATGGCACCTCCAGTTACTTTGGGGCCTTCCGGTTGGCTATGTAAGAAGCCTTTGGCTCCAGTTTTTCCTCTGAAATTGACTTGTCTGATTGGACTACCTGATGTGTTTGCTCCAGCTGGCCTTCCTGGGGACCACAGGACTGACTGCAGCCCTGGGACAGTGGTGGCCTTGTTCACCTACTACCCCAAGGAGGCTTGGAAAGATCCCAAAGGACAGAGAGCTGAACTTTTTCTGCCTAGGTGACAGTTTGGGGGGAGGGGAGTTGGGTGGGGTAGGGGGGTGTTCTGAACACTGTGGCCTTCTCTTTGTTCTCTAGAGAGGAGGCAGACTGATGGGGGGAGGGGGTAAGGCCTCGGGAGTACAGGACCTCTGTGATCTGAAGGGAAGGTTGAACAAGGGACTCTGGGGACTGGGGTGGGGGGAATAGGACACAGCCCTATGAGTCTCTCTAGTTGACCTAGTTAGTGATACCAGGCCAGAAAATGCACTTCTGCAGGACAGAGGACAGCAGGCCTCATAGAACCAAGACTGTGGGGCAGGAGGAGCCCAAGTACAGAAAGGCTAGCTCTCTGCCCTGTTCCCTTCCAATCCCCTCTCCAGCATTTGCCCTTAGATGTCTCTTTACTACTTTCAGAAATCTTCAAGGAAGCAAGGGGTCTAGAAAGGGTCCCTAGAGCATTTTAGTCCTGGCTCCTGGAAGTTTTGATCCTAGGAGCAAAGTGGGGGACCAACTCACCTGGAGGGGATCTTGGGGCCAGACAGCATCCCTCTCTTCCTGGCCTAGCCCAAGTGAAAGAGCTAACTGCTTCCGCTGGGGGAGGTGACCCCTGGGAACGAAAAACCCCCTGACACTACAGAATGGAAGAATAGAGGGCTACAGTTCCTAATCTGTGACCCTGAAGCCACCCTGAAGTGCTCTACCAGGATCACTCCTGACCTTGGGACCCTCTGCTACCTGAGCCAAAGGCCAGAGGAAGTCACAGTGGAGGGGTCAGCCAGGGCTGGGGGTGGGGATGGAATTCAGGGATTGACACAGCTTATCACTGCCGGAGGAAGCCAGGCCCTACCTAACCCTAACCCTAACCCTAACCCTACAATTGGGCCTGGCTCCAGAAACCTGCCCCCCCCCCCTTTCAGTGACTCTGTGCCTGTGTTTGCCTTTTCCTTCCAGGGACAACACTTCTTCTCCACCCC
>NW_027186878.1:0-10480 GCF_028583685.1 Petaurus breviceps papuanus | reverse complement strand
TGGCCCTTCCACTGAGAAATCACTGGGGTTTCTGGAGTGAGAAGTTAGGGGTCAAGGACAGGGAGGGGATATCTCACCCCCAACTTACAGAGGCCAGTCAGGAGTCCCTGTGCTGCTGCTTCTTCCCTGCTGGGCTCACAGAAGGGGCGGCCACTTGATGTTCAGGCAATGATACAGAAAGAGTCCTCTGGCTGGCAAGGGGTTTTCACCAGCACCTAGGCACCAAAGAGAATTCCGAGTAAGAGATGCAAAAGCAGGAGGGAAAACCTGGGAGCCAGTGAGTAGACTTGGGGGTGTGGGTGAGGTCTCCTGCAAGTTGGTGCAGCTTTGCCTTCCGTATTCGAGCGGCCCCCTCCTTGTAGGCCTGGGCATCTCCCCCATTCACCCATATGCCAGAGATGGCCTTCCCTGGGGGCTGGATGTCTTTGCCTGCTCATCCCCTGGTTTCTAAACAGGAGGTCATGAAGGCAGCCACTCAGGGAGGCGGCAGAGGCAAGGAGGACAAGGAGGAATCTCTGCCAGGGGCGGCCGAATTTCTAATGATGGCCAGGTCCTGCCCTGGTTGGACGGCCCTCTCCTCGATACCTGAGGGGGCCGTGGTGTGGCCTTTGGGGGGGTTGTTCATGCAGAAGACCCCCCTATGCCCCAAGTCACCATCTGGCCTGCCACTTGAGCTATTTAACGCTTGTCTTCATGGGTTCTGGCATCATCCAGGCTCTTCATTAATTAGTAACTTCTTCATTTATGACTCCATGAGGCAGCAAGGCTCAGAACCCCCTGCATCCAGTATTATATTAGTTATGATATCGTATCATACATATGGAATGCCCTGTAGCGACCTCCGCTCCCTATTCCTGGGAGCGCCAGGGTCTGGTTGTTTAGGTGCCTAAAGCCTCTCCAGGCCTGAGAGGCCCCGGGAAGCCAGCCCCTCGAACTCAGGACCTTGATAACACACAGCCACAGTGGGTTTGGGGTTCCCAAAGGCTCCTTCTGGGGCCCCGCCACCCCCCACTCCAGCCCGTTGTTCCCCAGCCCAGAGGAGGGAGGAGGATGAGAAAGGAAGCCTAAATCGCCTCAGAGACACCCTGCCTCGAGGCCGCCCAAGGAAAGGAAGCAGCTGCTCTGCCCCTTAGCGTTAAAGGGAGGCAGGCGGGGGGCAGAGGGGGTGAGGGGCAGAGAGGGGAGGAGTCGAGGGGGGAGGGGGAGGAGCAGAGAGTGTGGACAGAGGGGGATTGCAAGGGAGGGAGGGGAGGAGAGAGCGGCAGAGGTGCTGCTCTGCACCATAGGGATAGAGGGAGTCGGGGAGGGGCAGAGGGGGGAGGGGCACCCACAGCGGGGAGGGGCTGACTGGCACCTAGGGTGGGGAGGGGCAGAGGGGAAGGGCAGAGGGGCACCTATGTGCGGGTGGAAATGTCAATTGTAACAAATAAGAGAGTCATATAATAGACCATCAAGCTACTGTATTCATTATTTCATATTTTTATATATTATTATAATTAATTATTATTATTTTATATTAATTATTGATTATAATAAATCACGACCCATTCACTGCCCTGTAGAAAGCGCCTGACCCATTCCTGGGAGCCTGACGGCCTGCTTGTTTAGGCACCTGAGGAGGCCCCTCGAACACAGAACCTGGATAATAAACAGCCATAGTCGGCTCAGGGCCCCTAGAGGCTCCTTCTGGGGCCCGGCCACCCCCCCACTCCAGCCCCTTGGGCCCCGACCCAGAGGAGGGCGGAGGTGGAGGAGGATGAGAAACGCAGCCAACCAGTGCCAGGAGGCCCTCAGAGACACCCTACCTCGAGGCAGCCCAAGGATAGAAAGGAAGCAGCCGCTCTGCCCCCTAGCGTTAACGGGAGGCAGGCGCGAGCACCGGAAGTGAAAGAGAGAAGGGAGGGGCGGGGCCCAGCTGCAGCTAAGGGGGGAGTGCACAGAGAGTGCCAGAGGAGCTACTCTGTCTCCTAGGGATAGAGGGAGGCAGGGAGGGGCAGAAGGGGGAGGAGTCCAGAGGGGATGGGGAGGAGCAGAGAGAGTGGAGAGAGGGGTATTGCGAGGGAGGGAGGGGAGGAGAGAGCGCCAGAGGTGCTGCTCTGCACCATAGGGATAGAGGAAGGCAGGGAGGGGCAGAGGGGGGAGGGGCACCCACAGCGCGGAGGGGCAGAGGGGCGGGGCCGAGGGGCAGCCAAGGCGGGAGCGTAAAGACAGTGCCAGAGGAGCTTCTCTGTCTCCTAGGGATACAGGGAGGCAGGGAGGGGCAGAGGGGGGAGGGGAAAACACAGAGCGGAGGGGCAGAGGGGCGGGGCCGAGGGGCAGCCAAGGCGGGAGCGTAAAGACAGTGCCAGAGGAGCTACTCTGTCTCCTAGGGATAGAGGGAGGCAGGGAGGGGTAGAGGGGTGGGGCAGAGGGGCACCCCCTAGGGGCAATATCAATTGTATAACAAATAAGATGTCATATAATAGAGCATCAAGATACTGTATTAATTATATTATATTATTATACTTAATTATTTTATATTAATTTTATAATATTAATTATTTATTACAATAAATCACACCACATTCACTCCCCTTTAGAAACCTCTCATCCTCAATCCTGGGAGCCTGAGGGCCTGCTTGTTTAGCGTCCTGAGGCCTTGCCAGGCCTGAGAGGACTGAGGAAGCCCCTTGAACTCAGGACCTGGGTATCACACAGCCGCAGTGGCTCAGGGCTCCCAAAGGCTCCTTTTGGGGCCTTGGCCCCTCTCTGACTCCAGCCCCTTTGGCCCAGGCCCAGAGGATGGAGGAGGATGAGAAATGAGGCCTACCTGTTCCAGGAGGCCCTGAGGGACACCCTGCCTCCAGGCCACCCAAGGAGAGAAAGGAAGCATTCGGTCTGCCCCCTAGGCTTTAAAGGGAGGCAGGTGGGGGACACAGGAAGGGGAAGAGAGAGGGGCTGGGCGGGGCCTGTTGAAAAGTATCTGAGATTGAATTGTTCAACCATCGTGAAGCTTAAGGCTTTATTCCTTAGTAAAATGCCCGTCTCTCTGAGAGGAGTCATACTTGTAGATATGGGTCATTTGTATCTTGGGGAAGGATCAGAAATTCCCTCCTATTGACCCCTCTGGGCAGAAGTTTGCTCTTTTGTAAAACAAGGGGGCCCAATGAACTCGGACATCCAGTTTTCCTGGGATGGTGCAGAGTGGGATAGGTGCAGGGACTCCTAAGAGCTCACTCCTAAGAGGGGAGGATGGGCCCCCACCAACAAAACAGGCTGGGGTCGCTGGGCCACAGAGCAGTGTTTCAGGAAGAAAGGCTCCTCCAGGGAGCCTGGTCGCTGTGTTTGTGACCCCTCCTCTCTCTGGGCCTCACTTGCATGTTCTCTAAGTCCAAGAGGTTGGATTAGGTGAGCTCAAAGATCCCTTACAGCCTTCAGAATTTGAATCTGAATCCTTGGGGCTTGTGCTGCTCCTCAAGGTTCAGGGCCTCTGCCCTCTTTCTCCCAGTGGGAAGGAACCTTAGAATGGCCGACTCATCAAACCACCAGAAAGGAGCCATGACTTGTCTCAGTGCACACGGGCAGTCAAGTACTCAGATCCAAACTGAGATCTCCTAATCTCCTCTCTCTTCTTCTGCCTCGAGGTCCCAACCAGTGCCCATGGCGGATTTCTTTGTACCACCTGCCCCGCCACCCCCACCTCCAGTGATCCCTTCTGCCCAGACGGCTTTCGACAGCCCCATCTCTGCCCCACCTGCCGTTGCACCCGCTACCACTGCCACTCTGGCCCACCCTGCCTACACACCCTCCCCGCCCCCAGCCCCTACCTGTCCATATTCTGTATCTCCGCCGCAGACTGGCCCCATGGGCCCTCCTGCAGATCCTCCTCCACCCCCTCCTGGCCCCCCAATGGCCACAGCCTCCCCGGCCCACTCGGCCTCCCCGGGTGCTGGACTCTCGGAACCATAGAGACCTCAGATCCCGTTGATACCAATGAGTGATGCCAGAAGTGATCTTCTTGCTGCCATTTGCAGGGGTGAGTATGACAGAGGGAAGGACACTGGGAAATCCAGCACTAAAACACCCCAGCCTCCAAGGGGTCTGGTAACCTAGTAGAGTACAGAAAGGGAGACTTCCGAGCTAATGAGTTGTTTGATAATATGACCACTTTGTGTCATCTCCATGAACCACAATTTCGTCCATGTGGGCACCACCTTCATGGACATCGTACTTGATGGTCTTCAAGAGGTGATGTGGCCAAAAAATTCATCTCCCTGTGGCTGACGTGGTGATGGGCCTCTGATCCTGCCAGCCTCTGGTGGTGCTCTCACTAACCCTTTCGAACCTGGAAACAATTTTCAAGGATCCATGGTGGGGAGGGGACATCAGAGAAGACTCTAGTGGAGTGTGGGTAATGAAAATAGCATTTGAAGGGTTACATAGCATTTGACTTACAAGTACTCAGAGGTCAGTGGTACAGTGTAAAGAGTAGTCATGAGAGAGTTGCGTTCAAACCTGTCTCTGATACTTAGTAGTTATATAACTACTTAACTCTCTGAGACTCAGTTTTCTCATCTGTAAAATGGGGATAACACTGAATATGAGCAGCATGGCACTTAACTCACAGGATTCTTGTGAGGATCACATCATATATATATATATGTGCTCTCCCAATATTAACGTAAGGTACTATATAACTGCCCATTTTTGTTATTGTTGTTGCCTGCTTGGATGTAAATGTAAGTTGTTTCACAGTAATACTGATAGACTTGTCATCTCAACAGTGTGGCAGGCCACTTCCATTGATGCTGGTGACAATCCCCCCATATTTCCTGGGGCCTTCGTGTTTGCTCTCTGGCTGCTAGCCAAGGCTGTACTCTCACCCAGATTGGAGCTTGGTCGAATCTGCCCAGGCAGAGCCTTCCAGAATCCATAGTACCTCAACAGCATGCTGAGGTATCACAGGAGAACCTCAGGGCATGTAAAAGAGCAAACATTTAGGTGGGAGATCTTGCTGTTGAGCCCCAAGCCAATGACCTCAGGCGAGTCACTGGATTTTTGTGAGCCTCAGTTTCCCCATTTTCAGATGAGGGGGGTTGGACCGGGTAGCTTTCAAGGTCCAGTTCAGCCATGCTATTCTGAGCTACGAAGCTCCCCAGCACCTCGGAGAGCTAGTGGGCAGACCCTGAGCCCTTGATTCCTTCCTGGAGTCTCTGAGAATCTAGTGGCCATCAGCTGTTGGGAACTACAGTATTCAGGGGAGGTGGGGATGGGCTAGATGTGACTTACAAAAGATGTCAAGCACTGGCCTTTGCTGTTTCCTGCAGGCATCCAGCTGCGGAAGGTGCAGGAGCAGTGGGAACAGGAGGCCAAGAAGGAGCCTGTGGGCAATGATGTGGCCACCATTCTCTCCCGGCGCATCGCAGTGGAGTACAGCGAGTCAGATGATGACTCTGAGCTGGATGAGAACGAGTGGTCAGACTAAGGGGATGCCAGGCCGAGGCGGGCCAGGCTGGGCTGCTGAGTGTTCTAGTGCAGCACCCCCCCTTCCCTCCCCCCTAGCCTGACCTGCCCCCATTCTGAGCTCCCGTGTGACAGTCTCCCTCCCAACAAAGGTTCCCTTCCTACCCCTCTGCCCCTAACTGCCACCTCTACCCTTCCCCAGGCTTCTGCTCTGGGCAGGAGCAATGGGTAGCCAACAGGGTGGCTGGCCTGTATACTCCAATAGGAGGCTAGGCAGCAGTGTGGGGCACGGTGGGGGGAGGAGAGGTTTTGAAAAACAGAATTTCATCTCTTTGGGCTGATTTAGATATGGTCCTATGTATGGGCCCAGAAATTCATTAGATGGCTGCTTAAGGTTTCCTTCAGTACATGGCTTTTCGGAGAAGGGGGCAGCCCAGCTTGGCGTGTTTGAGCTAATGGGAGAAGGCATTTTCTTGCCCTGGCACCCCATTTTCAGCTCTCCCCACAGTCCTGTGGAAAAGCTTCTTGTCCACTGAGGCCTGTTGGGCCGGGCTGTTTATGGAAACAGCTTCTGCCTGGGACTGCAGGGCACTTCTCCAGAGAGTATCCAGACTGGTTGCCATGCAAAGAGGCAGCATGTAGGACATTGTCCTCGTGTTCTGAGCCCTCAGTGGTTGCCAGGGTCCTTTCTGTCCCCAGGCAGGCGATAAGCAGCCATCAGAGCGTGTGCGCTTTGATCCTGCCCAAGGTGGCCGCGGGGTGGGAAGGACGGCAGAGTGGAGGCTGCGGGCATTCTTGATACTGTTTATATATGGGCACGGGTCGTCAACCTGCCAGGATAGGAAGAGCACTAGACTTGGAAGCGACAGGACTTGTGTTCAAATTCCTATTCTGACACTTCCTAAGTGGGCAGCCTACTCAAAGTTCCTTAGCTTCTTTGGGCTTCAGTTTTAGCATCTGCAAAATGAGGGGTTTAGACAGGACGATCTGGTCATAAGGTCACTTCTAAGTCAAGGCCTAGGCTTCTGTGGATGGATTCTTAGTGGGTCATTCTTTGGGGGGGGGGTGGGGGGGAGGGAGAATTGAGTAATTAGATCTGTGGTTTCATCTGTGTAGGGAACTCCCAATGTGTAAATTCTGTCCCCTGATACAGAGTGGCACCTCATCTGTAGCTTTCAGTTTGAGAGAGTGGCCTTAACTCGCACATACAGCCTGGTACAAGGTCAGTTCTCTAGCCATGAAACCATGCTGTCTTGTTCATAACAAAGGTTTGATCCCAAATTGGCATCCCCCCATCCCCAGCGTGCTCCAGGGGCAGCAAAGGCCAGATGGAAGAATGCAAAGTATAATTGGGAAAACAGTCACGACAGAAGCTTATGTCACCAAGGGTACCTGCTGCCTGGGCTTCTCTGAGGCCCAGGCTCTTGGGAGACAAAAGTGGTTGAGATTTCCTCCTCTGGAAAAGGGCCATTTGCTCAGGACAGCCCCACCATACATCATGGCTCCTGATTGAGGGCTTTGAGGCATCATTTTGCCTTGGTGAGCCTTGGTTCCAGAGCAGAAAGGGGGAATAATAGCGGCTATGGGGCCTGCTTCCCACATAATGTTCTTGTAGGGCTCAGATGAGAGACGAAATCGTAATTTGTTGGATATTATGATCATTGTTAGCGATAAAGGCAGCTCACATTTCTCTAGGGCATTATGGTCCCATACTCATAGCTTCATTTGAGCCCTCCACAAGCAGCCCAGTGAAGTAGGTAATAGAAGCTTCCCCTTTTTACAGATGAGGAAACTGAGGCATGGGAAAGTCAAATGACTTGCAAGAGTTCCCATAGTTTCTAAATGGCAGAATCTAAATGAAGTTCGGCCCCCAATTGCACTGGTCCCAACTGACCTTTACTAGAGTCCCTTCTACCCTTTCTTCTCAGCGGGAGCTGAAGGAGACATAGTGTCTGAATCTTTCCGAAGCTTGGTTGTGAGTGGCAGACAAGAAATGGTCTGGCCATCCCAGGCTGTGACAGTGGCTATGGGCTGGCTTTAACAGTCCTTGCCCCTCTATGTGGTAACACTAAGATGTTTTTTAAAGACCCACCCAGGAAATAACCAATAGTGACAATAGTTCTGCCAACCAATTTACCAACCAAGCAGCCAATGCTCAGGCAGGTGAGACCTTGGGAAAGATGGTGGCCTTCAGTGGGACTGGGGAGTGTATGTTGACAGCCACCTTAGGGCTGGCTCCTACCCGTCTCTGTGGCCCAGTACAGCCAGAGAACAGAGGCCCCAGGAAGGAGGGCAACTGGGAGCCCCACCCTTCTCAGGCCTGGCCACTTTGCTTCCAGTCAGCAGACATCTATTAAGCACAGCTATGTACCACATTCTGCTCTCAGCCCTGAGGAGACAGGTAGAAAAGTGAGGCAGTCCTTGCCCACAAGGAGTTTCAGTTCCATTAGGGCAGGGATATAACATACAGAGATAAGTGAATACAAAGTAATTAGGGAGCAAAGAGAGAGCAGTAGCAAGTTGGGGGACAAGAAAGACTTCGTGTAGGAGGCAGCAGTTGAGCTGAGCTTAGTTCCAAGGAAGCTAAGGGTTCTAAAGAGTTGGAGGTAAGGAGGGAGGGTGTTCCAGGTATGAAAGGAGCAGAAAGAGGAACACGGAGGTCAGTCTGGCCACTCAGGCCGTGTTCTGGGATCAACATTTTTGGAAGGCCATTGGTTATTGATTGGTCAGCTGGAGCTGTCCTGAGGAGAGCCCGAGGAGGGCAGAGGAACCAAGGCTAGTGAGCCTGGAGAAGAGAAGGCTCCTTCTGTCTTCCGAGTCCTGTCTTCGCGTATTTGAAGGCCAAAAGGAGGAACAGTAGGGGGAAGTGACAAAGACACAGAGGGAAATTGGCTAGCTGCTGTTGCCACCTGGAAGTAGAACGGGAATACTGTCCTCAGGAAGATGTGCCTTCCTTGTTACTAGAGGCGAGGCTGAAAGGCTTTCTGCTTGGGTGTGGGTTGGAGGAAGATGTGTCATGGGCTAGATGGGGAGGGTGCTGTATCTAGCTGTCCTTTGTCCCTGCCCCCCCCACACACACACACACACTTTCCCAGAGCTACCTGGAAAGTGCTCAGGGGAGCCCAGTGTTTGTCAGCTTCTCCCTCTGGCCATAGAGGACTAAGATGGGGCTAGGGCACTCTCAGTGGCCCTTTAGGTGCAGGCTCATGGCATGTGGGGCTGGAAGGGCCTTAGCGATCACTTATTCTAACCTCAGAGAGAGGCGGTAACTTGCCCAAGGTGCCACGTGGAAGCTGAGCCAGGGTGAAGAGAGGTCTCCTTGCTCCCAAGTGGACACTGCCTTCAGCACATGTCTGCCTTAAGAGAGGGAGTCGGCCAGCTCCTTGTTGTGCAGGAAATTCTCTAGCACTCCCCACCTTTGGGCAGTACATGGGCCTAGTCATATCATGGCAGCTGAGTGGCCCTGTGCCCAGGTGGGAGCATGAGATGTTTCCTCTTCCCTAGCCTTCTGTGACCCCCAAAGGGTCAGACTGGTGGATTGGGCTTTTCCGTAACTAATAGACCAAGATCATTTGAACTCAACCAGGCTATGTTTTGCAGAGTACTCTCGTTTCTGCTCATAAAAGTTGTGGAGTCTTCAGAGTGGGAGGGGGCAGAAGGCCCACCCACCCACTAAGCCACAATCCCCTTGCCAACACCCCCACAGGGGTTGCCAATCTCTGCCCTCCAGTGACAGGGAACTCTATAAGAAAGGTTCCACTTTGGGACAACTCTAATTGTTAGGAAACTTTTCCTTCTGTGGAGTGGTGGGGGTGGGGAGCAGGGAAATGACAGTATCTGCAAGACCTGGGCTCAGATTCCACTTCTAACACTTCCTAGCTATGGGACCCTCTGGAGCTTCAGTTACCTCCACTGTGAAATGAGGGACTTAGACTTCATGGTCTCCAAGGCCCTTCCAGCAGGAAATCTCTGCTCCTGTAATCTCCCCTAATTGTCTCCTAGCCTGGTTTGGAGTTTGGGACCTTAGCAAGCAGAGTAACTTCTCTCCTCCTGTTTCCTCACTTATCATTTGATGTTCCGACTGGCAGGAACTGTCAGGCCACTGCTACCCCTGCTAACTCTGAGAGGCTGGGAGAGTGCCCTTCTCCCCCTCCTGGAACCTTCCCCCATCTTTATCTCCTCCCATCATCCCGCGAGCAGGTGCTGTGGCTCCTAAGCCTCCAGATACAGTTCTCTCAGAACATGTCCCAAACCTGCTCTGCTTCGTGCAGACAAGTCTGTCTGCTGGCTGGTCCTGCTACTGCTTGGACTTAATAAGCGGACCATGTAGCCGTTCCCCAAGCTGGGGTGTTCGGGCTCCTGGGTGCTCAAGATCAAAAGAGACAACAGAGATGTCCTTTAGAGCAGGAATGACTCCAGGCAGGCAACAGTGGCCTGGCCAGCCCCTGAGGACATGGGAGCCCAAACTATCTCGGGCTTCAGTGGAGGTAGCTGCCCAGCCCCAATGGCCCCCAATGCCTGATGGCTCCGAAGGGCAGTAGAGGGGCTACAGTTGACCCTCTCACAGCCTGCGGGCCCTCGGCCCAGGATCACTTGGGAACTTCAAATGAACACCTTGGCCAGAAGAAACAGATTTAGCTGTTTACCTCTGGGCAGCTAAAAGAGCCAGGATCCCAGCCTGCCCCACTCTTTTCCTTTTCCCAGACACCCCCAAACAATCTATTTTTGATAAGCTACTTCCTCATCACTTTTAGAAATGAACGTTTAGACAAGAAAAGTTGGTTGTACAGAGCGTGGGTAAAGAGACTCAACTAGGTTGCCAGTTCCTCCTCCTTCCCCCATGGATGGCCTGACTGAAATGGGCACCCAGCAGACTCCAAGGTGTACCCAAATCAGAGGCGATGATGGTCTGCAGTGTCCCTGTTCCTCTCTCCGCTCCCCATCACTCCCCATCCCCTTCCCTATTTTCTTGTCTGCCTCTGGGCCCAGCAGAATCATGGAATGTCAGAGCTAGAAGAGACCTTCGAACAGAAAATGA
>NW_027186877.1:66593-79093 GCF_028583685.1 Petaurus breviceps papuanus | reverse complement strand
AATTTCAACACATATCTTCATCAGTCCACATGCAGAACCTCATCAACTAATGGCATGCTGAAACCAAAAAAGTGAACAACAACAGCAAAAATGCAATGGGGAATCTAGAAGGATGTGAGAAATGAAAGAGATCATAAGTTGGCAAATTACTCAGAAAACTTACATCTATGTATCATTAATAATTTCTTTGAAAAAATAATGTAAGTCTTGGCTATCACCAAACAATATGACAAAAATCAATTTGCTGGTTTGTATGTAGAAGGAAATGATTGATTGCTAATTTTGGCACTATTTAAGAATAAGCTTTCTGAAGTCAGTCCAGTTGTTTTCTGTTTTGAACAGACATAAATTTACACCACAGTTGAATAAAAAATTAAGAGGATTAATAAAAAAAGATGCCTGTCAACATATCAACTACAACTGATCATATTTAAATTACCCAGTTAAAAGTGAATGGACTAATTAATTATTCTTATTTCTTAAATTGTACCAGTAAAAACATTTGCCATATCAGGAAGGTAAAAATAGATCAGAAATAACCTTGGTCACAAAATGCTTGCTATTCTCTTTGCTAAATTGAAATTGATGACTGCCAAGAGAAAAATCAGCTTAGGATACAAGTTAATTTGCAAAACATTTTGTTGTTGTTGTTGTTTGGTTGTGAATGATTCTTCATGACCCTGTATGGGATTTTCTTGGCAAAGATATTGAAGTAGTTTGCCATTTCCTTCTTCACTGGATTAAAGCAAAAAGAGGCTATTTGCTTTGCCAAGAGTCACACAGCTAGTGAGTGTCTGAGGCCAGGTTTATACTCAGGTCTTTCTGACTTGGGACCCAGAATTCTATCCACTGAGCCCCCTACCTGCCAAATAGTAAGTCATGCCAACTCTTCCCATTTGGGATTTTCTTGGGAAAGATACTGGGTTGCTTTGCCATTTACTTCTCCAGCTCATTTTACAGATGAGGAAACTAAGGCAAACAGGGTTAAGTGACTTACGCCAGGGTCATATGGCTAATATCTGAGGTTGGGTTTAAATCCAGGTCTGACTGACTCCAAATCTAGCACTCTATTTACTATACCATGTGGTTGCCCATGGAAAACATAGTGGACAAATATTAGCATAGAAAAAAAGACAAATAAAAATAACTGAGGGAGAAAATGAGCCTGCAGAAATATTGATATGTGAGATCATCAAAGGAGATTGTCCCAAGACCATTTACTGATAAAACTGCAGTAAGGATATTAAATAAGTATGAAGTGGAACACATATAGTAGAATTTTTGTAGTGACCTAGTCTCAGTTTATATTAGAGGAAATGGAGGGGAAGAATAAAAAGGCAAAAGGGAATGAGTCAACCTTATTCCCATTGAATTTGGCTTGAGGAGGGAATGAAACACACACTAAATAGGGTATCTCACCCTCCAGGACAGTAGGGGGAGAAGGGAATTATAGGGGGGACGATGGAAGGGAGGGCAGGCTGGGAGGGAGGGAAGTTGGAAGCACGCACTTTTGAAAAGGGATGGGATCAAAGCAGAGAATAGAACAGGTGGGAGGTGGGATAGGAGGGAGGGAAATATATCTAATATGTTATTGTTTTGCATTAGCCACAAATGTACAACCTATACTGAACTGTTTATTCTCCCAGTAAGGGTGGGTGACAAGGAAGGGAATGAATCTGGAATTCCACATTTTAAAATCAAATATTCAAATATACACACACACACACACATATATATATATGTATATATATATATACTACTATTAATACTATTTTACATATTATTGGGAAACAAGATATGCAGGCATTGGGACATAGAGATCTACTGGAAAAGTCAAAAGGGTTATGGGAGAGAGCAGATTGGAGGAGGGGATATCCTGTTGGACTGCTATTTTGGGACGGTGAGTAGGGGAAAAACAGAGAGAAAATTTGTAACTCGAAATCTGTTGGAAATGAATGATGTAAATCAGAATTTAATAAAGCATTTGAAAGAAAAAGCCTAAGAGTTTTGCAATAGACCACATTTGCAAGTGAAAAAGATTGAAAACACATGATTGAAAGCAAAGAACAGTGCAGTGTTTCTACCTAGCATTTTGGATCTTCTTGCCTCCCTCCATCTCCCCTCCCCTTCATTTGTATTTCACATCCATCTTGGGGCTTAAGGGAACCTAAGCTACTACAGAGCTGCATTGCAAGTCTATTGGAATGCCGCCCCATTTCCACCTCTAGTTGGTTTGAAAAGGATTGGAGACTGACAATTAGGAAATGATGATTTTTAACGGGGACTTTCTTAGGCTGCCAGATATAGGCTAGAGACATAACTTCAATACTGCTACCTGGAAGAAGCTATTTCAAATCACAGGCTAAATACCTTCAGGCATTCATTAGTTATCAGACTTGCCAATATTCCAAAAAAGCTTTGGCCCTTAGGCTAAGGCTCTGAAATCCAGCAGTCCACTCTCCTTATAGAGATAAAGCTGAGTATCATGACTGTATATGGGAGGCCTTTGAGCCATTGAATGCATGAATAAATGAATGAATGAAAAAAAAAACTTTTATTAGGTATTAATTGTGTGTGAAGCACACAAGATTCTAATAGAGAGACAGCATATGTTGGAGATTTCAGCTATAAATCAGATGGAGATGCCTCTTGTCCTTCGGGTGCATCTCCAAAGCAGCACTGATGAAAGCTGATAAGTACCACTGTATCCTTGCTGTATATCCTTGCTGTGTTTGGGCAAAGTAGTTTTTCTTTGCTAGCTGTTCAAAGACTCACAAGCGACCAATTTCATACCAAATTTGAGTCCCAACTAAGAGTCCTGGGCTTACTGCAGTCTCCTCCAAAGGAAAGTTCATTTTTATTCAAATTCCCTACCCTCACCCCACTCCCTTTTGCTCTGTGCCAAATTCAGTCAAATTGCTTAGTTTATTTAGATCTGCCTTGATTGTAAATTATTTTATAAGGTTTTAAGAAAGGTTAAAAAAAATCCCACTATACTATTTGCAGTCTATATAACTTAATATCATCTCTTCATAACTATAATTTCATTGATATAGCATCAATTTTATTAATAGTGACCTGTTATATAATATTAGGGAAAATTTTTTGAGTGTTTTATAGGAAGTACTTGTTTAAAATTATGATCTGGTTGTAGCTTCCCTTGCATTATGTCTTTTTTTTTTTTAATTAAGCAATCAGGGTTAAGTTAAGTAACTTGCTCAAGGTTACATGGCCAGGTGTTTCTGGGTGGGTGCTAAGTGTCTGAGCCCAGGATTTGATCTCCAGGTCGTTCTGACACTGGAGCCGGTGCTCTTACTCGCTGTGCTACCTGGCTGCCCCTTGCATTATGTCTTGAATGAATAGTCTCATGAGGTAAGCCACTGGGCATGACAGTATGAAATAGTTTTAAATTTATTTGCTCCATGTTCAAACATCAGTAAGACCAAACATGCCGTGGAACTAATAATGCAAATATAGACAAATGTATCTCTGCTAGGCACAAGCTGAACAAATAAATAACCTATAAGAAAGAAATGAAAAATTAATGTATTTGTACAAGGCAATTTAAAGAAACCAGTCAAACAACCTCAAATTTTTGAAAGGTCAAATCTTAAAATGAAGAATATACTGAACCACCCAGAGAAAATAGTCACCAGGTATCTAATGGCTAGTTCAGGAAATCTAATTCTCCGCACAGAAACCTATTTGTTTCCATGGAAGAAAAACATATATATGACTCCTACCTTCTTGATAAGTTCCTTAAAGTAGGAATGAAGTAAAGTCAAGTAATCTATGCCAATATTTTTTTCTTCACTCAAATATATTCATTCTGCATTTTAAAAATAAATGAGAAATATTCAGCAGCATAACTATTGCTTTTTTCTTTCTTTTTCTTTCACAATCTTATTTCAGAGGAGATATAGGTGCATTATTAGATAATCCCTTTGGAGGCATGAGGGAGAGGAAGGGTAATATTTTTCTTTTTTCCTTTTATTATTATTTTACAATTTATTCCTACACAAGTAGCTGTTCTCTGTCCTATTAATTATATTTCATTAATTAAATCTTCATTCCAATGAATATGTGAGTCTTATTGGATGGATTTCACTCCAGAAAATCCAAATGGATAGGATTCAATTAGTTCCTTTGATAGAACAAAATTATGAAGAGATTCAAATTTTATCCCAGGTTCTTTTACCTTATCCTTATAGGGTCCTCCCATAGGGGTTTCTTCTTTTCTCCCAAATATCTATCCTTTTCCCTATCCTTGATGTGATTTCTTATGGTCTCTGTCTCTAACT
Source organism: Petaurus breviceps papuanus (assembly GCF_028583685.1). Lineage (NCBI taxonomy): Eukaryota > Metazoa > Chordata > Mammalia > Diprotodontia > Petauridae > Petaurus > Petaurus breviceps. The sequence continues at coordinate 74,792 of NW_027186877.1, read as the reverse complement.
CTAACTTTTCTCATGGGCTTTTCATTCACTTACCTAACTGACTGCTATTTATTTAACTCAAATAGCTCTGTAGCATTTCAAATAAAAAATGTCAAATACCAAACATAACATCTTTTTTTTAATCACCCAAAGTGAGCTTCTCCTGGGAGTGTTACTCTCTCAGTCAATAAGGCATGATACCTGGCGACAAGGATGATGATGATGATGATGATGATGATGATGATGATGATGATGATGAAAATAAGAAGAACCTTCTCCAAATACCACTGGCTGTTTGTGCTGTGTGTGGGGAAGAAAGAGATCATGGAAGACAAAATAATGGTATGTCAACCAAGCCATGTCTAGGATGGCTCATTAGACTGTGAAATCATTATGTTAACTTTGAAAGCCTGGCAGAAACTTTTAAACTTTGGTAAATCGTAATCTGCCTCTACAGCTGATAGAGCTTATACCCAGGTCAGTCTGATATGAGTCAAAGAAATAAACAGGGCATCAAGGATGTGCAGTCTGACCACATTTGAAATACTTGATGATTGGTTTGACATGAAAAATAGTGAAGTGAATGGTACAATTTCTTGTTCTGGTACTAAAAAAAGGCAATATAAACAAAGTAGATAAACATATATACAAAAACAAACACCAATATCCCCTGCTGGAACTACTTCAATGAAGATGGCATTGACCACTAAAGTACTCAATATACAAATTGCATAAAATAGATGAAATATAAGAAGGTATTTATTTTGTGCCAGTATTCTATCATATCAACTTTGCAAACACATATTTCTAGTTATAAACAAAGATTTCCATGATTTTTTTAAATTGTAATTATGAGGCTCTTCCTAACAGCTCAGTCATAGAGTAACTCCCTGAGTGATAGTGTAAAAAATATGCTAATTTGGTGTAACTAATTTTAATTATTTGCTGCATTTCTGCAGAGTATAGCTCAACAACAATGGTGAGCCCAACAAGACTTATCTTACCCATCAATTGCTACCTTTTTGTGACAATTGTTTGAGTACAGTGACATCAGCAAAAATAGCTCAAATGTATTTCCAAAGTGAGTGGTACAGATTATTGTGTCTGACAAGAGAAAGATGTTATGTTTCACCAGAAAAACAAATGAATTGCCATTATTGGATCTGCCTAGATCAAACTCACCAACCAGATTCAGAGCTCAATGTCCACAGCTCAGAACAAGACAATGTGAAAGTTCTTGGATAGGAATGGAGGATCTGACTTACATACTTACATTTGAACATGTTACTATATATTTGACAATCTTAGCAAAAGTATTAAGTATGACATTAGAAAATAAGAAATGTGACAAGAGGAAATGAACCTACATTACTCTTGACATGAGAGCAGAGAACTCATGTACATAAAAGTATAGGAAAAATATAAGTTACAGGAGTGTTATTTTATTGTGTTTTACCTGAGGGCATGGAATTCATGATGGTACCTTTTAGAAGTGCCTAAAGAGTAGAGGTTTATCTTTGGATGACAGGCACAGGCTCTTTTGGCAATCTTTCAAGGTCTTGTTTTTCAGGACAAAGCTTGAGAAATCTGGGTCACATCCATGCTGCAGTTAAGCATCAGAATAGGTCATTTACAAAACAGGCTGCCTGTACTTGTGTCATCTTCCTCCCTTCCCACTGGGGTTAAGGTTCTCCTACCACAACTAAATCTAGGTGTGCTGATGGTGAGTTTCTACTTTATCTTGCCTGGAACATACCCCACCCATACTTTTTAGAGTCTTGCTATATTTTGTCTCCTAAAAATATAAATTACTTGAAGGCAAGAGCTATCTTGCTTGCATGTATTTATATCCTCAACATTTACCACACTGCTTAATGCATAGTAAGCACTAAATAATTTTTTATTATTATTATTAATTAAGGATTCATGCATTTTAATGATGTGGATAATATTGGTTTCAGGGAAATCTGATTTTAAAATGCTGTACATTCATTAGAACATCTAGATAAGCCTATAAAGAAATTGAGGTTGAAGGACAATAAATGGCCTGTCCAAAACCATGTCATTTGAAACTTTGATAATGGAGCCAAAACTAATGCATAGGTCTATTGACTCCTAGTAATATATGATTAATGTAGAAGACACAATAAACAGGTAGCAAGAAAATAAAAACAAAATGAAATAAAAACAAGGCATCTATCTACCCAAATAGACATCCAAAATTATTCACTAAAGTTCTTGCCTTTTCTTTGTAGGAGAGTTGCTTACAGCCTATTTACACTTACTTTCATTGGTGAGGAAAAAAAATACAGAAACTTAAAAATGGTTTTGAGAAAGAATTTTGTAAAGTTTCTTTGGCAGAAGAGAGAGATGGAAAGGATGTGGCTTCCCCCCAAAATCTCTGCTACATCTTGCATTATATTGACGACAAACAAGGATACAACCAAACACTGGCACATATTACACATAGGCAACTTACATCAACAGGCAAGTATAAACACTCAATAAAATTTGGGAGAGGCCAAAGAACAAGATACTGGGTCAAATCAAGGGCCAATCCTGGGTGGATGAACCCCAAATAAGACCTGGGAAGGTTTCAAGTATTCTTTCCAGATATCTTAGGCTTTCCTGGAGGCTCTCCTAGGGCAGCTTAACCTACAGTGAGGTTTGTACTAGACAATTTCTAGCTACTTCTTCTGTTCTACTTCTAGATATTTCTAGGCTGCAACGATATAATAATCAATAAGCTTTTCCAAATAGTATCATAAATTTTATCCTATACTTTGCATAATACTCTAACAAATTGCGTTGCCTAGGTTCACAACTCACATTAGAGAAGATAAACTTATTTAGAAGAGAGAAAGAAGTTAGTAACAGAGGTAATAAGAGAGGACACAATAACAATTTCAGGTCAAAATAACAATTTAATTTTAAACTTATTTATCAAGTGCTCTATTCAGAGAACTACATTTCAATCTGGGGTAATAATAAAGAGCTTAAAGGAGACATAGTTTTTGCACTTATGGACCTTACTATATAGTAGAGAACATAAATATATGTAATTATATTGCATAAACATAAAGTTGAGTACATTAGAAAGGTACAAAACAAAGTGTTAAGGGAATTCTCTAAGATTAGCTAATTGCTAACAAGGTGATTGGAGAAAGCCTCATGAAGGAATTACCATATAGAAGGGATTTTAAAGGATGGACAATGTTTCAGAATGTAAAATAGGTAATGAAATATATTCTAGGTATAATGAACAACATGGTTAAAGACACAGTTGAGAGAAAGTAAAGAACTTGCTTATTTGGGGGGAAGGAGAATATCTAATTCGGTTAGAATATAGGACAGGTGAAAGGGAGTAAGGTGAAATGAGGATAAAAGTTAAAACAATGCTAGATTATGAAAAGCCTTGAGCCCTTCCTCCTTTAGAAAGCATACATGTCATTAAAACATTTTATGCTATGTTACATTACAACTATGCTATGTTTCACAGAAATGGACTGAATGTACCCTTTAATTCTGATTTATATCACTGTCCTTTTAATTCTTATAAATTTTGATTTAAAAAAATATTTCACAATTAACTTGTAGCTCTGGGGAAATAGTGGTGTCAAAGACATGGAATTTTGCAATTTAGCAAACTTAGGATCATTGAAAGCAAAGAACAGTTTCTTTACTGTCATTCAGCCAAATCTTTTCCTACATGAAGTAAAATTTTCTGGAGCTTATGCTCCATTAACAGAGGTTTTAAGAATACAGAAACATCTTTGTGCCAAAATGTAGCATTAGGAGAGTTTTGGAGAGAGCTTTTGATACTCACTTAGCATGGAAGGAGATGAAGTATTGTGGCCAAAGGATAGCAAGAAGACTAGTTCAGCAAAATGGTATAGAATATGAGAGAGAATAGTGTGAAACACATGTGGGAAAGATAGATTAAGTCAAATGATGAAGAGATGTAATGCCAAGCAAAGGCAACTTCCCACAGTTCAAAATACCAGTATAGCTGCTCTCCATTTTATTCAGTGAAAAAGTAAGAACAGAGAAAATCAAAATATAGCATAATTCAAAGTACAGCATTCATCAAGTATAATTCAATAATTTCCAAGTACTACTCCACCCCTGGACATTACATTCATTTAGTCAATCACAAAGCCCCTCTTCTCAAATGGAGATAAGTTTCCAATCATAAGCAAAGTACATTCATTTGATCACAATTGAATAGGCCATCTACCCCAGAGTTACAACAAGCTTAACACAGCATTTATTACCCAAAGAGAGTTCTTGTCTTCATCTTGACCCGAGGCAAGTTCTCAGCAATCTTTGTTCCTGGGGAGACAAAGCTTAGGAAGGCCACAAGATGTATCCTCATTAATTCATTCTCTGTCTGCAGAACAGTCCTACGACCCCTGAAAACATTAGCAAAACCCCCTTCCAGGATTTCTGTAAACATACAACAAGAAAATCCTTCTTCAGGGCTTCTGAACCAACAGCAACTTTCCAGGACCTCTACAACAACAGCACTGGCCTTCACCAGTGGGTGCAATTCACCCTCTGTCTGCAGAACAGTCTCTGGACCCCTGAACGAACAGCAAGGTTCCAGGACCTTTGCAGCAAAAGGACTGTCCTTCGCCAGTGGATGAATCTGGCAAAACAACATCAAAACAGATAGAAAAAATACCAGCTTAACAACCATGTCTCCTCAATCCTTGGCAATTCTGGGTGGCAGCTCCCAAAAGTCCTGGGCAGTTTGAACTGGCCCTCACCAATCCTCTCAGTCTCATCTCTATGCCTCCATGATGCTGCTTCCAAAAAAAAAAAATTCTTCTGTGTCTCTCTCTGTTTGTGCCTCTCTAAATTCATGTCACCAGCTCCTCCCAGTTCAGCCCCCTCTTTTTTTATTTCAACAAGTCCATCCCACAAGTGGGATTCACAAGCTCTGGGTTTTAACATAATCAATCCAAAAACCAAGCCAATACAGGGAATCTTTAAATTCCATTACTATTACAAGAGATTTAAATGTCAAATATATATATATATACATAAATTCTATTATTATTACAAGAGATTTAAATGTCAAATAGATGAGTTTATTTTCATTACTATTACTACTACAACTATTACTGTTGAAGTTTGAGGTTTAGGAGTCCCGAAAATACCAATAAACTGGGTTCTGCCAAATGAATTAAACTCAAGCATTCTCTCAGCCAAAGAAAAACAATGTTTATTAAAGATTCACTATAATGGGCAGACTCTTAAAGAACCTAAGTATTTGTGATGCTTGTTTTGACAAGTGGGCCAGAATAATCTTCCACAGAGTGATTCTGTGCTAGACTGAATCTCAGCACCTTCATGGAGGCAAGATTGATCTTATATACAGGACTGTGGGAGGGATCTAGTAGTGGTCTAGAGGAGAGGTCTGGGGAGGGTCTTGAGGAAGAGTCTAAGGAGGATCTTCATGGAGCTGAGGTCAGACTCCAGAAAAGGGATTAACTGTGGGAAGTAGCTGAAAAATATCTGGAGATGACAGATAATGGAGGGCTAAACTAGTTTAAGGGTAAGAGAATTGGGTATGGATATTTTAATGTGATCAAGGGTGGAAAGTAGCTGGAAAATGGAGGGTTAGGCTAGGTTAAGAGAAACAGCCATCAGGCAATTATCTCATAAAGTGGGAAGATTCAAGGGGATTCCCAAAGCCTAAACACCATCGCTACTACTACTACTACTACTACTACTACTACTACTACTACTACTACTACTACTACTACTACTACTGCTGCTGCTGCTACTGCTACTACTACTACTACAACTATTATGGAGGCAATGGAAAACCATTAAATTCCTTTGATAAGGAAGTAGCATGATTTAGAAATATCTTCTGGTAGTTATATTGAAGACAAATTAAAGTAAGCATACATAGAATGCAGAGAAACCAATTAGGATTTAGCAATATTCTCATTATTTCATTTGATCCTAAAAACAGCCTTATGAGGTAAGTGCTATTACTATTTCCATTTTACAGTCGAGAAAATTGAGGCAGAGGAAGATTACGCGACTTGCCCAGGGTCACAGAAGTAGTAAATGGCAAAATTTTGAACTTAGGTCTTCTTGACTCCAAACCCATATCTTTATCCACTGAACTCTACATCTAGAAGTAATGAGTTTTAAACTACAGTTGTGACCATGGGAATGAAAGTATAGGAGCAAATACAAAAGATACTGTACAGCTATTACTGATGAAACTTCCCTAATATCTATATGATGTGAGAGAGATTGAAAAGTTCAGAATGACTCCTAGATATTTAACCTCTATAGATGAGTGGTGTTTCATTTAATAGACACAGACAAATTGGGAATAAGATTTTCACAGGAACATAATGATCTATATATTGGACATGTTGGAGATGCAAGATTGGAGCTCAGGAGACAGATGAGGACTGGATATGCAAATTTTGGCAGTATTATCATAGAGATGATGATTGAACCCAGAGTAGTTGATGAGATCACAAATAGAGATTATAGAGGCAGAAGGGCAGAGAGCCAAAAACTGCACTGGGGAGCATCATCTGAGGTTGTGGGATGTGAATGAAGAACCAGGTAGGGACACTGAGAATAAGTAGTTAGATAGGTTGGATAAAAACTAGAATAAAGCTATTCTAAAAATGCGGGGAGAAGAGATCAGCCAAGAAGAGAAAGTAGTTCATGGTGCCAAGCTACAAGGGGTCAAAAAGTGTGAGAATGGCCTTCTAAACCAATTATACCTAGAAGCACCGTCTGAACCAAACAGGACAAATGGAAGTTCTCTTTCAATTAGCCTTACCTCTAATACTTGAAGATAAAAATAATTCTCACAAATCTTTTCTTAAGAAATCTGAACAAAGCTTGACACTTCAATAAAATTTCATATGGCTTAGCCTTTAGATCCATAGACATTCTTATTTTACTCTGGACAGTTTTCATCTTATCAATATCTTTGTGAAAAATAGTACCCCAAACTGAATCCAATATGCCAGATATGGTCAGATCAGAATAAAGTATAATGGCACTGTCACCTCATATGTGCTGGATACTGCTTTACCGCTTGTAGCCTATTAGTTTTCTATTTGGATGTTTTTGGGGGAGATGGATGGGAGTCTGGTGTATTGCCTTGTTGACTGATATAGAACTTGAAGTTTCTTTGCTTTACAGATGAACTACTGAGTAGTCATTCCTACCATTTTTATTTAAGGTGATTTTTTTTTGGTGGTGGGAGTTTTTGTTTTGTTTTGTTTTTGTTTTTTTAACACAGAAATTAGATGGTATGTTTTAAATCTTACTACATTTGACTCAAAGACTAGATTGTTTTTAGACGACTATCATGGATTTGTAAAGAACAAAACCCAAATGTAAAAAGGTTTATAGGAGGAATCTTATAAGATGTTTGGCAGAAAGATCAAAACCAGAAAAAGGTGTGGTCAACTTCTCTGAACTGCTCTAATTTTAAACTTTCATTGAGTTCAACCAAGGCATAAACACACTATCCACTGAGTGGCCTACACATGGACAGTTTCCAAAAAGACATGGATAGTTTTCACACACACTTTTGCATGTAAGCAGTTTCCAGGTAAGGCACCAGGATTATTCGAGATGTACTTTAACAGGCAAGCCTAAATATTCAATAAAATTTGGGTGAAACCAAAACAAAAGCTTTTGATCATTATGTCAGCACAAGACCTAGGTGGGGTCCAAATTCCTTGTGATAATCTTGGGCTCCTTTGGAGGATCTCTGGGGTGAGCATGAACTGGAACTAAGTTTTAGGTTAAACATTATCTTGCTACAGAAGGACAGATATAATAAATATCAAGATTTTCCAAATAATATGATGTTTTCCGACAGATGCAAGTTATTCCTTTCAGTTCTGTATCATACCGAAATTAAATTAATCACATAATATATGGTTTTGTTTAAGCTATTGATAAAAACAAAACAACAACCAAAGCAAACAAACAGAAAAGCCCAGAGTTAAGCATAGATCCCTAGAGCACTTCAATAGCAACCTAATTCTTGACTTCTTCATTTCTGTAATTAACAACAATTATGATGGGAAAATTAAAGGGACCAGTTCTATAGTGAGAATAAAATACATTAGATGCTATATTGGTACCACAGATGGGATATAGGCTCTGGGAACCCCCTTGAATTTTTCCAAGTGCTCTGGTTTTCTCCTGAGGCCATAA
>NW_027186877.1:52190-66583 GCF_028583685.1 Petaurus breviceps papuanus | reverse complement strand
GACTCCTTCTCAAGACCCTGCCTAGACACCTCCTCTAAGAGTACTAGATGATCCCTCCCACAACCTTTCTGCATATAAAATCCATCTTGCCTCCATGAAGGTGCTCAGATTCTATCTGACCTGCTAGCATTAGCGATACAAATGCTCATATTCCTTAAGAGTCTAGTCAATATGGTAAATCTTTAATAAACGTTTTTTTTTTCAGTGAGAGAAGGCTTGGGTTGTATTCATTTTGGGTAGTATTTGGGCTTCCAAGCACCCCTAAACCCCAAAACTCAATACCACTATCTATTTTAAGAAATCAGAAGGAAAGCCTTTGGGGCAATGACAGATCCTCTATGGAACATTTAGACGATTATATAGATAAGAATTTCCTTGAATGAGAAGACTTTAGGGACAGGGTTAAGAGAATGTCCATATAATGATGAGATCATAGATTATTTACATGTTTAAGTAAGAATATCAGGAAGAGTAGGTATAGACATGCCTGCAAGAAGAGATATCAGAGAGAGTAAAGAATAGCTCAGAAACCCTAGAAGGAAAAAGATGTTGCTGATTGCTGTTACTAATTGTATTTCATATGCTAATGCTAATTCTGTTCTGGCCTCAGATGCTGTCTTCTTTTCCTCCTACAGCTGCCATCTGTTTCAATGGGTCCCCTGGCAATCTCTACAATTTTCTACACCTAAGGGATACCTCTGTGGTCAAGGATAGTTCATTTTTCCCCATGCAAAATAATTTTTAATACTGCTCTGTTGAAAGCTGACAATCCACCTTTGCGCTCTCTCTCTCTCACTCTCACTTTCTCTCACCCCAAATAACTGGGCTCACGGGCTTGGTGAACTGTTTAAACTAACGCATATTTATAAAATACTTATTTTGTACCAAACTATGTGCTAGATGTTGAGCTACAAAGTCATAAATATGTACAACCTAAATACTTTTTTTTTTTAATAGAGAATACTTTTTGGGCCGTGGGTAGGAGAGGACTAATGGCTGAATGCGTCAAGATATGCTTCCAGTCTGAGGTTCATCTAATGCAAACCACATTTTGTTTTCAATACATGGTGGGAGTTGAATAGAGGAATTGACTAGTCATGACAAACAAGACTTGACATAGTCCTGGAAACCTCCAAAGAAAATAATTTGACACCGATAACAATAGAGGTTCTGTGGTCCTGTCATATAGTCACTGAGCAAGTGCAAATCAATCTAAGTGCTAAAGGCTGATCTCAATGAACTGAAATGATGGCTAATTTGGACACAAACATTTTCAGTAGGTGGAACCCACTTTTTAGTGCTTATCCAATGTGATATGAGGTCAATGAATGGCCACATCTCTAATGGGAGGAAGCGTCCCACAAGAATATGCTTACTTATTTGCTCATTCCTGGAACATTTATAAGTGCCTATTCTTTTTAGAACATTGAGTAGAAAATGGACAGTTTCAATGAGATTCCAAGTTTGGATGAGGCACACATAGTTATAGCAATAGGGATGTAAAATTAGTGAGTCAGGAAGATGAGTACAAATTCTGCTTCAGAAACTTACTAATTATATGATCCTAGACAAGTCATTAACTTTTCACAATCTCAGTTTTTAAATGTGTAAATGTTATAATGATAGCACTTACCTCAGCCTCACCACTTTGTTGTGAGCATGAAACAAGATAATGTCTTTAAAGTGCTTTGCAAACTTTAAAGCAATATATATATATATATATATATATATATATATATATAATTTATTTGTAAAACACACAGTCTATTAGGTGGAGAAGGTACAAATACAGATTACCATAATACATAAGTTTATTAATGAAATTCACTGTGTTGTCCAAAGGGGGAGTTGTTACCAAACAGGATGATTAAGAAAGATTTCATTGAAGATATGAAATTTGAACTGGTCTTTTTAATATGAGCATGTGTTAGAGATTAATTGGAGAGGGCATTCTAGACATTTGAAAAAATAAAAATAGACACAGAAGGTGATATATTTTGGGTTGCCCAGATTGACCATGTCACTCACCACTATAGCTAAGTGGATAGTTTGTTATTCCTAAGGTGCTTTTATGATTGCAGAGCTTTAGGAAAAGGAACAAACCCACTAACCTTGACATCTAGTAATTGATGGAGCAAAGTCAGTGCCTAAATTCTAACACTGTGTAGGATGAGATGAGGACAAGATCCCTAGTCTCCAAGAATTTATTTTCTGAAGCACTACTCAATTTAAGAGAAATAATTAAACTTTTGCATACATGATCAAGTTATCTGGGCTATCTCAAGATCTAATTCAAAGTACTACATTATCCTCCTGATCAAATATGTCATGATTGATCCATTGTTAGCAAAACTGAAGAATGCCAAAATGATCATGTGGTGACTGATTCAGTAACTTCAAGGGAATGGAACATAAAATAGAACTACAAAAAACATGTGAACAACTGAGATTAACGTTGAGAATTTGGGCAGAACATATGTTCAGAACCTATGTTTTATTTATTGCATCTTACTCAGTGCCCAATCTAGTGCCTTGTATGTTCACTTCAATATGTCAAGAATATTTATTTTCATCCATATGAATACTTCCTCTATTGATTTATAATAATAACAATTCTCAACCCTTTAATACAGTCTCTATGAATGGTCATGACTGAAATAATTTGTGAATATATGTGAGCCCCAATAAATATTTATGTGTGTGTGCATATGTATACTTAAACATCTGTATGTGTATATGTATTATGTCTTATTGTTCTATGTATGTGTCATATGCATATATGTAGGGTATGTCGGGGTGTTGAGAGAGGACTAGCACCTCTAGAGTGAAGCCTTGCTGAGCCTCTTCAGGGCTGCTCATCCATCTTTGGTGTCCATCTGTCACCAAACTCTCCCCTGTGGCTCCAAGAAGTTGTAGAAAATGCAACAGCCATACCCCAGGAAAATTGTCTTGGCAGAAGGGCTAAACCATGTTGAGGGTATGTAATAGTAATGGGAATTTTAAGATCTTCCCTGCCCCTTAATAGGTCTAAGGGAATTTGAAGATCTTCCCTCCCCCTAATAGGCTGAATATAATCACATAGAGCCTATGGTGGGAGGAGTTTGCTGAATGGGTGGCACAGGAAGCTGAGAGTCAGAGCAATTAGTGAGATAGGAGAGAGAGGAGAGGCAAGGAGACAAGTAGGCTTTTGAGTGTTTGTTTCTGGTAAGACTTTCAGATGGTGTTCCTCTCTTCAGTGATAGGATATGTTAACTTCTTTGTTGCTATGATAGATTCAGGGTTCTGGTATTGGCATTTGACTTTCTGGTGTCTGAATAAATATTCTAATTCTGTCTTATATATGGAGCGTCTGTTTTATTTTGTGATTCAGAAATATTCCAAAATTTTCATAGTCACCATCAGTTCTGTGAATATCGTTTTGGTGCTACGGGTAACCAATAGGCTTCAAACCTGTCAGTGAACTAGAGATATGTCTACCCCAATCATGTGAAGATTTAGCATAGCAGAATGGGTAGCTGAGAATAATTTGTTCCAAAGGCAATGAAGGTGACTGAATCAGGTATTATGGAGTACTTAGAGCTTGGTCAGACATTGAAGATACCAAGATAATCTTCTGCATTCGGGGCCATTACCAGTCACCCTAACTTTTGTCTTGCCACTGTACTTCAATGCCTCTGGAGGAGACAGTGAGGCTGATGAATGTGCATCTCTGTCTCACTTAAATCCAATTCATGCAAAAAATCAAGATATCACCCTCTAATGTCATTGGTCCTTTTCAAAAAGTAAGAATAAATAACAATATTACAGATATACTTATAAATGTGTGTGTATGCATTTATGTATGTTATTCTCTGATCTAGCAATAAGTCTAACCCTGGCCAAGACATTTCAACTATTAGAACTTTGGTTTTCTCATTGGTAAAATGGGGATAGCATATTCTATATTACTTTAAAGGTCTATTAGGAAAAACAAATGAGAAAATCTACATAAATCACTAAGTGTATGTCAGTTATATTATATTTATATATAATATATTAATTATTTATTATACAATAGTGTGTGCATGTGTTTCATACTCAATCGTAACCTGTTATTAAATTAAAGCAAATGTATTAAATTATATTAAAGTAAATTATATGAAAGCAAATCCTATGTCTCTAAAGGAGGATAATAGGACTACTGGATATTTGGAGAGACATCTTCACTGGTCCATGTAGATGTCAAGGGAAGTTCGAAGAGGAGTCTGAAATGGCAGTGTAATGGCCATTGAAAAGATCAGAATACAGAGTAATGCAGATAGATCTTTACTTCATTCTCTTGTTATGAGTTCCACTAAGCCAAAAAGGTCAGATTTCAAGTCCTGAATATGTAACATTGACATGTGAACCTGGGCAAATCACTTGTCAGTACTCTTTTTCATTCTCTTTTGCTCTTTCTTTCTCTCTTCCTTCCTTCATTATTTTCCTTCCTTCTTTCTTTCTTTCTTTCTTTCTTTCTTTCTTTCTTTCTTTCTTTCTTTCTTTCTTTCTTTCTTTCTTTCTTTCTTTCTTTCTTTCTTTCTTTCTTTCTTCCTTCCTTCCTTGTTCTTTCGTTTTAATAAACATGTATAAGTTCCTTTAAGAATAATATATTTAAAATTTTATTTTTCCCCAGTTACATGTAAAAACAACTTTTAACATTCATTTTTTAAAACTTTGAGTTCCAAGTTCTCTCTCTTCCTCTTGCTCTACCTGACCCGCACACCCCATTGAGAAAACAAGGAATTCAATAGAATTTACAAATTTGTAGTCATGCAAAACATATCCAAGATAGTCATGCAGTGAAAGAAAAAATAGTAACAAAAAACTCAAGAAAAATAAAGTTATAAAAGTATGCTTCAATCTGTATTCAGGTACCATCAGCTCTTTCTCTGAAGATAGGTAGCATTTTTCAACATAAGTCCTTCAGAACTGTCTTGGATCATTATATTGCTGAGAATAAATAAGATATTTCACAACTGATCATTTTACAATTTTATTGCCATTTTGTACACAGAACATTTTACTTTGTATTAGCTCGTTTTACTTTGAATTTTACTTTGAATTAGTCTTTCCAACTATTTCTGAGTGTTTCTTACTCATCATTTCATTTAATGCAATCATATTCCACCATAATTACATACCAGAGTATGTTAAATCATTCCACAATTGATGGGCATCCCCTCAATTTCCTATTTTATGTCCCCAGAAAAAATCTGAGATACACACACACAAGCATGTATATGTATGCACACATATATGTTATTGCTAATGTTATTGATAGCTCAAAGGGTATGCAGAGATTTACAACCCTTTTGACACAGATCCAAATTGCTCTGCAGAGTGGTTGAATCAATTGATAACTCCACTAACAGTGAATTAATTTCCCTGCACCATTTCTAATTTTCCTTTTCTGTCCTATTTGTCAATCTGATAAGTATGAGGAAGTATCTCAGAATTGTTTTAATTTGCATTTCTCCAATCAATAAGGTGTTAGAGTATTTTGTCAGTATAGGCAAATTATAGACAAAAGTATACATATCTTTGCTTCATGTGAAAACTGTTCCTATCTTTTGATCATTTATCAATTGGGAAATGGCTCTTATTTTTATATATTAGACTCTGTTCTCTATATGTTGAAAAAATAAGGCTTTTATAAGAGAAATTTTCTTCGTTTTTTTTTCCACAGTTACTATAACTGTACTTCCTAACATCATAAAACCCCCATTTATGCTATTGTCTCTCTCCTTTAACCCTGTTCCTCTTCAAATGTGTTTTATTTCTTCCTACTCCTTCCTCCAATTTGGCCTCCATTTTATCACTTTATCTTCTATTATTCCTTTACCCTCCAACTTTACCATAGGGTAAAAAAGATGTATATACCAATTGAGTGTGTGTGATGTTCCTGCTTTGAGCCAATATTTATGAGAATAAAGTTGTCAATACCCTCATCATCCCCCTTCCCTTCCACTGTAAAAATTTTTTCCTGCCACTTTCATGTGAGATAATATTCTCCAGTTGGCATCTCCCTAACCATTTCCCCCAGTACAATCCTATCTTACCTCTTAATTTTCTTTTTTCCTAGATGTCATTCCTTCATATTCAATTTATATCTATACCTGTTCTCTCTCTCTCTCTCTCTCTCTCTCTCTCTCTCTCTCTCTCTCTCTGTCTGTCTCTCTCTGTGCCTCTGTCTGTCTGTCAGTCTCTCTCTCAGGAGGTAATTGGTGGATTCTTTCAATTTCTAATAAAATATCAGGAAAGTTTTCCTTGATAATTTCTTGAAAAAAGATGTCTAAGCTTTTTTTTTTTTTGATCATGGTTTTCAGATAGTCCAATAATTTTTAAAGTATCTCTCAGCAAGATATTTTGTAAGACTGTTATTTCTCTGATGATATATTTCATATTGTCTTCCTTTTTCATTCTTTTGGTTTTGTTTTATTGTTTCTTAATTTCTCATAAAGTTATTAGCTTCTATTTACTCAATTCTAATTTTTCAGGATTTTTTTTCTTCAGTTAACCTTTGTATCTCCTTTTCCATTTCACCAATTCTACTGTTTAAAGAGTTTTTGTTGTTGTTGTTGTTCTTGGTTGTTTTTTTTTTTTTTACTTCAGTGAATTTCTGTGCCTCTTTTTCATCTGCTCGATTCTTCTTCTCAAGGTTTTCTTCTCTTTGGTTTTTTATACCTCTTTTACCATTTGGCTTAGTCTATTTTATTAAGCTGTTATTTTCTTTAATGTGTGTGTGTGTGTATCTTTTACCAAATTGTTGACTCATTTTTCATGATTTTTTTTTCATTATTCTCATTTTTCTTCCCAATTTTTCTTCTACTTCATTTACTTGACTTTCAAAATCTATTTTAACTCTTTCATCCCCTGAAACAAATCCATGGTTTTTTGTTGTTCTTGTTTGTTTTATTTTTTTGTTTTCTGTTTTTCCCTTGGAGATGCTGGACTTTTGACTTTGTTGTTTTCTTCTGAATGTGTGTTTTGTTCTTCCTTGTCACATAGTAACTGTCCATGGTCAGAAATTTTTCTGTTGTTACTCATTTTCCCAGTTTATTACTTAACTTTTAACTATTTGTTGAAGTAGGGCTCTGTTCCTAGTATTGAGGGCTCACTGTTGCAAGCTTCAGGGGCACAGCTGTTTTCAGAGAGAATTCTAGGGGCCTTTGTTTTCAGTTCTTCCAACATGGAATGATCTATGGAAAGTTTACTACTCTCCTGGCCTATTCTCTTGTCTGAGTGTCTACAAGCACTCTTTTTATGTCCTGAAACTGTGAGGAGGGTTCCTGCTGCACTGTGGCTGCAAGCTCTGCTGTGCTAGTGCTCCTTCTCTCCCTGAGTACTGCTACCCATGACTGTGACCCATATCTGAGTATGGGCAAAGCAGGAGAGTTCTGCCACAGTGCTAGCAAAGCAACCCCTATAATTTCCTTCTTACCTCTCTTGTTAACCCCTCCAACCATCTGTGGGCTGAGAACTCAGGTGCTGCTGCTGCTACTAAATTTGTCACTTCTAAGATGTGCTCCTGTTTTCCTCGGGTGGGGGCTGTGCCTGCATGCCCTGCACTGAATCGTGCTCCACTCTCACCCAGGTGTCAGACCATTCCTGATAACCTTCCAAGTTTTCTTTGGCATCTATTATCTAAAGGATCTGGAAACTGCCTTTGATGCCACTGATTCAGTCTCCCAAAGACCTGCTCCTAGTTTTCTGGGGCCTGGTCTTCCCTGGCACAGCCTGGGTTAGACCGCAGTCTTCTCTCACCCTTGTGTAATGGACCTCTTCTGCCAACTTCCTAAGTTGTCTTGGGCTGGAAAATTGTTTCACACAATCTTTGTGTGGGTTCTGCTGCTCTATAATTTTTTTAGAGTCATTATTTGTAGGTATTTGGAGCGGTTTGGGGGAGAACTCAGGGGAGTCTCCATCTTTATGATGCCATCTTGTGTCTGCCTCCACTCCAGAAAATTTTCTGAGACTAGCATTTTCTAAGTTCTATAGAAGGTGCTGACCACCTAGAATCTCCTCACCCATGAGATACCAATATTATTGAAATCACAGGTCTGGCCTCAATCCATGTGCCCATTAATATGAATACACATTTGTATGCAACATTTGTAACCTATTTTCATCTCAGAAATAAATTCATATCCCTCCAACTAACAACAACATTTATATAGCACTTACTATGATTCAGGATTTATGCTAAGCTCTTTACAATTATTATATCATTTGTTCAAACAATCTTCTGAGATAGGTTCTATTGTGATAACAGATGAAGAATGTGAGGCAAACTAAGGCAAAGTGGCTTGCCCAAAGTCTCATAGCTAATAAATGTCTAAAGTCAAATTTGAACTCATCTTCCTGACTCAAAGTCCAGGACTCTATTCACTACACAACCTAGCTATATCTAAATGATAATAAATTGCAATGATTTCCTATGTAGGGAAACCCAAATATCATCTCTCCTTGAATTCACTCAAGTAGTAATTTGGGAAGGGGGATGGAGGGAGAATGATTTTGGGCCATATTGTAGCAGACAGTCCACTCAAACTATCAAGTAAATACAACATTTAGTTTCATTTTCCCCCTACTCTGCTGTTTTGAAATTCTCATGATGAAATGGCTGATGTTGCTGCTCCTTTCATCTTTTCCATCCTATTTACTTCTTTACTGCTTACCTTTCAGTACTATAGTAAAGCTTCAATCTTTATAAAACACTTCAGTGGTAGAGAATTAACCTTACGACAATTACTCAGTAAATTATAGAGAATACTGTGAAATGCTATAATATAGGATGCCACAATTTTGCACAGATAACAGTATAATTCTGCCATATTACCCAGGGTTTTTCTAAATTTTCTCAAATGAGCAAATTCATTTTTAAAAATAATTACTCCTTCAATTTAATAGGGGGAAAACAACAGTGACATTGCTACAATATAATAAAAATGATATTTTTCAGCTTTCCAAACATTACTTGAACATTAGACATACCTTTATTGAGGTGATTGTTAAAACTAGACAGAAGTGAAAATGCACTTGTCCTGTGCATGATTACTTGTGATCATGGAATGAATCCCTGGATAGATTAGATGCTGTATTTGTCTTCTTCCCAGTTGAAATTCCATTATGTGTTACTAGTAATATTCATGGTATAATTGAGTTAAAACAATTCATAATTTAGGAAATAGGATTTACACAAAAAGGTCATCTCTTTGGGAAAAAAAATTTATGAAAACTTACCACATACATATTACTCCTTTGAAATGGACCCATATGGGGGCAGAGTCAAGATGGCAGAGTAGAAACACAACCTCCCCACTGCTCCAGCTTCAACCTTCCCCAATCCATGTAAAAAGGGGACTCTAAACAAACTTTGGAACTGCAGAACCTACAAAATGACAGAGAGAAGCTAACCTCCCACTGAGAACAGCCCAGCAGGTGGGCAGGTATCAGCCAGCACAGTGCTCTGGGAGCCTAGCCCAGGACCACCCTGAGGCTTTAGCCCCAGGGCGGGCCTGACCAGCCACCGGCCAGAGGGATTCCAGATCAACAGCAGCTGTGGCCATTTCCAGATTTATCAACACATAGATGTGAAGGACAAATTGAGAGGTTAGTGCAGTCTGAACTTTGAGACCCAGAAAGTGGGAGGGCATGGCTTTTGCCCCTGGGGCGAGAAGCTGCTGAGACACTGGCACAGCCAGCCAGCACCATGTGGCTGGTTTAGACCCTGGCCTGCAGGGTGTAGAGGGACAATGCACCACTCTGAGGGGTAATCACTCTTGGTTTTACCTGGTTGGATCTGGATTGCAGTCTAGGGTGGAGGTCCTGGGGTGTATGTCCAGCTTGCCAGAGCATGTGGAGACCTCAGAGAGGGCACCCATCTAATATCTCTGGCAACTGAGAAAACTCCAGAGTTTGGGACAAAAGCTCCCCTGTCTGGTGGCAGAGTTCTACTGTGGCAAAAGCCCAGGGGTCAAGTGATTGAGGGGTGACATGACCAGGCAAAGGAAACAAAGCAGACAGAAGATTCCAACATTAGACTCCTATTTTGGGGACAAAAAGGAGCAAAGCATGGAACAGGAGGAAGACAGTGAAGTCAAAACTCCAGCACAAAAAGCTTCAAAGGAAAATACGAGCTTGTTACAGGCCATAGGGGACCTTAAGAAGCAGATAAGAGAAGTAGAGGAAAACTTGGGAAGAGAAATGAGAACAATGCAAGAAAATTATGAAATGAGTCAACAGCCTGACTGAGGAAAATAACACCTTGAAAAATAGACTAACTCAAATGGCAAAAGAGGCTCAAAAAGGCAATGAGGGGAAGAATGCCTTAAATAGCCGAATTTGCCAGATGCAAAAAGAATCTCAACAGCTCACTGAGAAGATTCATTCCTTCAGAATTAGATTGGAGCAAATGGAAGCTAATGACTTTATGAGAAATAAGATTCTGTTAAACAGATCCAAGGAAATGAAAGAATAGAAGGTAATGTGAAATATCTCATGGGAAAAACCACTGACCTGGAAAATAGATCCAGGAGAGATAATTTAAAACTTATTGGAGTACCTGAAAGCCATGATCAAAGTAAGAACCTAGAAATCATCCTCCAGGAAGATCTCAAAGAAAACTGTCCTGATGTTTTAGAACCTTAGGGTAAAATATAGGTTGAAAGAATCCACCAATCACCTCCTGATAAAGATCCCCAAAAGAAAACTCCTAGGAATTTAGAAATAGACCCATATACTTTGTTAAATATGACTGAATTGAGACTAAATATTTCTGTGTTGTTTCAAAAATGTACAGGAAATTAAATTTTGGGATTTCTTTTCTTGTAGTCCTTTTCCAGCAACTATTTCAGACATGGGAAGGCAATCAAATTGACAACTGGCATATGTTCATACAAATGTGTCCATTTCTTCCTTTTTCCACATTTTAAATCATCCATTTCTAAAAATATTCCCTTTCATAAGGAAAAAAAACCTGCCAATTTTAGAACTGAATTGATCCTCATAATTTTAAATTTGCTCTGACACCCTTAAAATTAAAATTTTAGGAGAACACCATCTTTGAAAAAAAGCCCACTAGTTTCTCATTAAGAATCTCTGAGTTGAATAATTTTTAAGATTAAGCAGAGAGCATCATCAGTCCTTACTACAATCTAGGTAAGTAAAGGTAAGAAAATAAGAAAAGAAAATTGATTCAGTCCCTTCCCTAGAACTTTATGGATATGTCAATATGAAGGGAGCACATCTGACTGAGTTCAAGTCATATTGTTCAGCTTTCTTTCTCTGCTCAAGATGCAAAAAAAAAAAAATAGTTTTCTTAGAGGAAATAATGCCATGCTGTATTTGGATAGGGCTTTAGACTTCAAAAATTACTTCCTTCACAGTAGCCTTCTGAAGCAGCTATTACAAATATTTATCTGTATACTACTACTACCATGTTTCCCCGATAATAAGACACTGTCTTATTATTTTTTTGGACAGAAAAACACCAGAGGGCTTATTTTCAGGGGAGGGCTTATTTTAATGAACATTGACAGCAATTTTAATAAACAGGTAAATGTGAACAAAAAAATGTACCTTTATTCAATAAGCAAATCACTGGGGAAGAACAGGATGACGCGCTCACTGCTGCAGCTCTGATTGGATGCAGCTCGGAGCGCGGTGTGCGTTTCACCCGCAGGAGGGGGAGACGGTGCATACAAAGGGTACCGTAATGTAGGGAAACTGGTCTAAAATTATCTTTCTCCATTTTGACTCTTCCTGGTTTAGGTATTAGTACCATATTTGTATCATAAAGAATTTGGTAGGACTCCTTCTTCACCTGATTTCCCAAATAGTCTATATAGTATTGGTATTAATTGCTTGTTTGATTTCTTTTTATGAGGTGGGTTTATTTAAGTATTTTATTTTCTCTTTCATTAATCTGGGAAGTTTAGATTTTTGTAAATATTCATCCATTTCATTAAGATCATCAAATTTATTGGCATATACTTGGACAAATTAGCTCCTAAGTATTGTTTTACTTTCCTCTTCATTGGTAGTAAATTCACCCTTTTTGATTTTAATGCTGATAATTTGGTTTTCTGCTTTCTTTTTTAAATCAATTTAACCAAAGTTTCATCTATTTTATTGGTTTTATCATAATACCAGCAATGTTTTATTTATTAGTTCAATAGCTCTCTTAATTTCAGTATTTTTACTTTGGTGTTTAATTGAGGATTGTTAGTTTGTTCTTTTTCTAGCTTTTTCAGTTGTATGCCTAATTCATTGATCTCCTTTTCCTCTACTTTATTCATTTAAGTATTCAGAGATATAAAACTTCCCCTAAGAAATGCTTTCACTGCATCCCATTAATTTTGGTATGTCGTCACATTATTTTAATTCTCTTGGATGAAGTTATTGATTGTTTCTATGTTTTTTTTTTCTTTGACCCACTCATTCTTTCGGATTGGATTATTAAGTTTCCAATTAATTTTTAGAGTATCTTTCCATGGCCACTTATTACATGTAATTTTTACTAAGTCATGATCTGAAAAGAATGCATTTAATATTTCTGCCTTTCTATATTGGATTGTGAGGTTTTTATACCCTAGTTCATGGTGATTTTTTATGTAGATGCTATGTACTGCTGAGGAAAAAAAATATATGTATATATTCCTTTCTATTCCCATTCAATATTTTTCCGGGGACTACCATATCTGTCTTTTCTATAATTCTATTCATCTCCTTAACATTTTTCTTATTTATTTTATAATTATATTTATCCAGTTCTGACAGGGGGTTGTTAAGGTCCCCTGCTAGTATAGTTTTGCTCTCAGTCTCTTCCTGTAACTTCCTTAACTGCTCCTTTAAGAATTTAGTGCTAAACCACTTGGTTCATATATGTTTAAATGATATCACTTCATTGTCTATGGTGCCTTTAATTTTTTTTTTCTTTTTTTTGGGGGGGGGGAAGCAGGGCAATTGGGATTTAGTGAATTGACCAAGGTCACATGGCTAGTAAGTGTTAGGTGTCTGAGGTCAGATTTTAACTCAGGTCCTTTTGACTCCAGGGCCAGTGCTCTATTCACTGAGTCACTTAGTCACCCCTCTATGGTGCCTTTTAAGAAGATATAATTTCCTTCTTATCTCTTTTAATTAGATCTTAATTTTTGCTTTTGCTTTGTCTGAGATAAGTATCATTATTCCTGCTCCCTTTACTTCAGCTGAAGCATAATATATGCTACTCTAGCCTTTTACCTTTATTCTGTGTGTATCCCTCTCTTTCAAATGTGTCTCTTTTAAAGAATATACTGTAGCATTCGGGTTTTTAATCCATTCTGCTACCGTGTTTCCCTGATAATAAGACACTGTCTTATTTTTTTTTTTTTGGACAGAAAAACACCAGAGGGCTTATTTTCAGGGGAGGGCTTATTTTAATGAACATTGACAGCAATTTTAATAAACATGTAAATGTGAACAAAAAAAATGTACCTTTATTCAATAAGCAAATCACTGGGGAAGAACAGGATGACGCGCTCACTGCTGCAGCTCTGATTGGATGCAGCTCAGAGCACGGCGTGCGTTTCACCTGGGGGGGGGCAGTGCATACAGAGGGTACCGTAAGGTAGCGTGTAGCACAGGGGATCACCTTCACTACAGTAGCACTCTCAATAGGGCTTATTTTCGGGGGAGGGCTTATTTTAGAGGAATCTTACACAGTAAGGGGAGGGCTTATTTTTGGGATAGGTCTTATTATCGGGGAAACACGGTATCTGCTTCTGTTTTATGGGAGAGTTTATCCCATTCACATTCACAGTTATGATTACTATCTGTGTCTTTTTCTCCATCCTCTCCCTTCCCCATTTATGCTTTTCTTTCTCCTTTTTCCCTTTCCCTCCTCACTATAGTTTTGCTTTTGACAACTGCCTCCCTCAATCTTTCCTCCATTCTATCAACATCCTCACTTTTTTACCTTTTCCCTTAGTACTTCTCTCCCCTCTATCTATCCCTTCCATTTTCTTTCTCCTTTGCCTCCTACTGCCTATAGGGTAAGTTAGATTTCTATATCTGAGTATATTATTCCCTCATTGAACCAAATCTGATGAGAGTAAAGTTCAAACAATGCTCATCTCCCTCTCTTCTTTGACTCTACTGTAATAGGTCTTTGTGGCTCTTCATGTGATGTAATTTACCCTTTTCTGCCTCCTTTCCTCTTCTCTCATTACAATCCCTTTTCACCACTTAATTAGGTATTGTTTATTATCACATCAAAATCATCTTATACCCCAACCATCTATCTATCTGTCTCTCTGTCTCTCTGTCTGTCTGTCTGTCTGTCTGTCTATCTATCTATCTATCTATCTATCTATCTATCTATCTATCTATCT